>NC_142806.1:14048345-14137006 GCF_049724085.1 Artemia sp. Qi Xiang Cuo
TTTTTCTATAGATTAATGAAATAGCAGCGCCATTGGGTCTTGAAATATCAGCATTTACTGGACCAATTCTGGCACCACCAATGGAGCTCAGAGACGAACCTCCATTAGTGCTAGATAATATGGAGTGGCATAGAGGTTTTATTAATGATTGTTTGGGGGCCATGGCTAGCCTAAACGATTTAACTTGTGATATTGATATGATGAAGGATCCGGAGTGGGCAGATGGATTTATGCGTGAGCATTTAGGGAGTTTGTTACTAGTACATCTGAACCGGATCCTTATAAAGAAATCCCATCACAGGACAATACAGGCTGGCTAGATCAATTGTCCCCAAACACCTTGGAATACATACTAGCAGGCCTAGGGGACCTCATGCCATCTCCAACCATTGCAATTGAACAGACTTGGGGGGTCTTATTGACAATTCTATGTCACCCCCCACCATTCCGCTTAATGATACAGCAACAACAATGCAAATTGTTGGACCTAATTTTTCCGGGGACATTTTTGACGACGACTTTACTATTAGTGAATTGGGTCCTGTGCAAATAGGTGCAGGACATGAAAATAGCATCGCATCCCCAGAATTACGTGAATTTTATTTGTTTGAATCTGCTCTAGGTCACTTACAAACACATAGGATAGATTTTCATCCTCCCAAAGAAAACGTGGTTGACGGGGGTGTTATTTTAACAGACCCTGTAAATGTTCTTCATAGCTACATCGACCGAATTCCATCGCTTATAAAAATTCAGATTCAGAAATGGGGGGGGGGGGGTCAAGGGGGATTAAAGCATCGGTAAACCAAAAAGTTTATTTACAAAAGGGGACATCTGGGGACAGTTTTTATTTTCATTTTTCAACTGGCAACCAAGCTTTTTACCCTGGTCTAAATGAATTTGAGGGCAACTTTTTGAATTGGGTAAATAAATTAATATCGACTTTGGACACGTTTAACGAGAGGGGAAGCGGGTCCACAATTTTATACATTGAAAACATGGATCTGAATCTCAGTAGATTTAAAAAAAACTTTATTTTAAGGGGAGGGGGGCGGGTAATCTAAAAATGAAATGCCACCCAGATTTGTCACCTACCAAAGGGGTTCAGAGTTTCTATTTTGAGACGGGGCTGCAATGCTTTAAATATGCATTTTTAGAAGCAGCCCATAAAACATTAAAAAAAAATTCATCAATGAAAAATCTCGACGGACTTGCTCGTAACGGTGGTGAAAATTTCCCTAAAGTAAATTTTGATCGTTTAGAGGTGAAGTATCCGGTGTCCTTGAAAGAAATAACCATATTTGATAAAGCAAATGAAAATCTTGGGTTGGGATGGTTGTTCTCCAGTATGACACGGAATTTGTAAAGGGGGGAAAGAAACCAAATAAAAAAGGAGTTTTGTATTCAGTTAGGACAACAATGGTAGATAATGTTAAAAATTGGGTTTGGGTTATTTATGAGCCCCCCACAGATGTAAATTCCTATGGTCATTTTTTCCCCGTTACAGCAATAAGTCGACTCTTATCTCAAGATGTGAAGAAAGAGGATTGTCACGATTGCCCCATGTTCCTTTCCCCATTTAGATCTGAGTGAACATTCATGGATCACATGAGACATTGAAAAATTCATGACAATCAAAGAATAGAAATGCCGGCAGAAGGCAAAGATACTTTACAATTTAAAAATTTCCAAAATTCCCTGCTACAAGTTGATAAAGTATCTTTAGATTGTGAATCAAGACTGGTGGAGGTATCGGACCCATCAAGGCCAAATAGTCAAGGAACACAAACTAGTTGCGTGTTCCTATGCGCATGCCCGTAACGATTCTAATAATAAAATGCAGCTGGAAGAGTTTTTTTGCTACGGATGAGGAGGATAGCATGGGAAAATTATTGGTATCATTAATAAAAACAGCAAACGGTGCAATTTCACGATTTCGTCACACCAACTACCCAATATCACTATCAGATAAGAAGCAACTGGCACTAAAAAAAGGGACAATTTGTTGGGTTTGTAGGGGTGTTCTTGCCCCAAAAGACGCGGTCCAGGATCACAATCACCTTATTGACCCCAATTCAACGGGAAAAAGTAACTTTCGGGGGTGGGCTCACAATTCATGTAATTTAAAAATTAAACAGCAACTCTTTCTTCCGGTTTTTATGCATAATTCTAACTACGATCTGAATTATGTGCTACCAGCAATTGCACATCTTCAAAGAAATGGAACAGTGGATGATGCATGGGTGATAAACAGCTTTTCCTACAAAATCATTCCTAAATCATGGGAAAAGTGGCTTGTTTTGAAATTTATGTGGAAATTTGTTGAAGACGACGTTGAGTACACGAATAAAATTCACTTTTAGATTCTTACAGTTTTTCTCTAAATCATTGAGCGAATTAATTCAAGTGCAGAAAAACGATGACGGCTGTAACGCTTTCCCCCTTCTCAAGCAACAATTTCCCAATGATTTATATGATTTGTTGACGGTAAAGGGCACATATCCTTATGATTATTATTGTTCCATGTCAAGATTTGCTGAGGAAACAATTCCCTCGATTGAATCGTTTTACAACAGTCTACACGATCGTAGGTGCACCCCCGATGAATGCAGTTTTGCTAAAAATGTGTAGGCAGAGGGAGGGTGCAAAAATGGGTTTGACTACTGCAAGCTGTATTTGTTGAGTGATGCGTTAACTTTGTTAGACTTTATGTGTAAAAATACGGACAAAATCTATGGGGAATTTAATCTTGATTTGGGGTATTATTTTTCATCTCCTCATCTGGTGATGGACCTCATCCCAAAAATTAGCGGGGAAAAAATTGCGCTAATCACTTACATCGATCAGCATCTGTTCATCGAAAGGTCAATAAGGGGTGGACATGTTTTTTACGGGGATCGTATCTTTGAAACTGATCCAACAGGAGAGAAGACGGGGTCAAAATTGGATGCAGTTGTTCATAATATGAAGTCTCTACACCCGTTAGCAAACTCCTAATTTGTACTACCTTCCGGCTACTATAAATAGTTGAATGCGCCTCAACGCTCTTATGTAACCAACATTGACAGTATTGAAGAGAATGGGCTGTAGGAATGTTTTTTTTAAATTAATGAAGAGATACCAGTTGAGCTTCGTGATTCAGTAAAGGATTTCGTTTTTCCGTGCATCAATAGACCTGTGACTAGGGACTCTCTGAGCCCTCGCAATAGGCGTTTAGTCGAGGTGGACGGATTGTATTGGTCACCTTCAAAACAAACACTTATTGCTGACCTTCTGCCGAAAAAAAATATTGTTGTACATAATGTGGCTTTAAAATGGATGTGCAACAACGGTTTCAACGTCACAAAGGTTCACAGAGCGTTCAGATTTAGCCAAAACCCTATCTGAAAACGTTTGTTGACACTTTTGTCAAGAAACATTCTGAAACACACACGAAGGCCAAAAAAGAAATTTATAAGCTCATTTTGAATTCGGCTTTTGGCAAAATATGTGAGAGCGTTCGAAATAGGAATCGTTGTGACGTCGTGACCGATCTCAAACAATGTGCTCGAATTATTGCCGATCCAAATTACACTTCCTTCACGGTCATTGGCCCGGACATGGTACTATTGAATAGGAAAAAAAGAAGCATTGTATTAAATAAAAATATTTCTGCAGGTAGTGCGATCTTGGAGATCTCTAAAAAGCTCATGTTGGAATTCTACTACAATGTGGCTAGGGTATAGTGCCCGGAGAAGGGGCAAGTAGAGGTCTGCTATGGGGATACAGATTCCCTACTGTTAAAAGTAAAAACCCCAAATCTAATTGATGATTTGGCGCACGGTGAAATTATCAGCTCAAGGATGGACTACACCAATTGGAGTGGGCTTTACCCAGAGCTAGTGAAACGACGGTCGCCAAATCAGCTTTTATTTTTAAATCAGAAACGGGAGTCAACATGATTTCCCGTGGTATGTTTGTAAGTCCAAAGGTGTACTTTATACAGACGCACGCCAAGGAAATCAAGAAACTTTGCAAATGAGTACCCACGCGCTATGTGGATAAGAATTTGACATGGACATCTATAGGAATTGTATTGTTCAAAATACAATTCTACGAGCCAAATTGCTGGCAATTCGTTCCCTCAACTACATGAACTTTACTGTAAATGTAGAAACAATTGCCATGAGTACCATTCTCGACAAGGTCTATGTTTTTCAAGACGGTGTGATTACCCTCCCCCTTGGGCACTATTTAACTTCAGACCGGGCCGAATGTGGTATCCATAGGGAAAGTCTGGGTTTGAATAAAGTCCAATAAATTTTTCCCAAAACCTTTGGGGGGGCCTCAAGGCCTTGGGGGGGGAGGCTTGCGGCCACGGGGGAAGGGACCGGCCGCCAGCGGGGGGCGCACCACCACTACCAAAGCTATCTTTTTTTTTACTTAGAGCAGATTTTTTTTGTAAATATACATGTTTCATTGAAATTAAAAAGTAATACTATTTTAAGTGCTTTTTCTAGTGCATTTCTTATAAATAAATTAAAAAGGTGTATTTTTTTCTTTGTTTTTTTTCTGTAAAGTGCTGTTTTTTATAATACAAGAAATAAGATTCTTTATTGATTTTGTGCTTGAACGGAATAGTAGTAGTAGTAGTAGTAGGGAAATTATTTAGTCATTAGACAAATATAGTCTACAGTTAGTTGTCCAGGTGAACTATTGAAGGGAACATGTATCAATTTAAAACACCATTCAGATCGTTTCTTTGTGGGCCATCAATGATGGGCAAGACAACACTTTTGACTAAAATAATTAGAAATTGTGATAAAATGTTTGTGGAAAAGCCGAAAAAAATCTACTATTGTTACAGTATTTGGCAGGAGTCATAAGATAAAATAAAAGCATTTGCCACGACGGGATTGGTGCAGATACAAATAATACAGGGACTTGATGTTTTCAACATTATTGAAGCAAACTCTTGGCTGATTATTGACGATTTGGCTGAATCTATTGAACAATGGTCCCAGGAAATGCTTTTATTATTCACCGTTCGCTCTCATCATGAACAGATTTCCGTTACTCTGGTTCTACATAATCTCTTTCATCAGAGCAAATGTATGCGAACACTTGCATTGAAATGCACCTACTATATCATCTACAGAGTTGTTCGTTATTCTAGCTCCCTAATAACTCTCAATTAACAAATCTATCCAAGCGCCCCTAAATTTCTACTCTCAGCATACAATCAGGCAACTAATGAACCCCACGGCTATATCCTATTGGATCTTAATCAAAATACGCCCGAGGATCTACGTGTACTCACAGATATTTTCGACAATGAAATTACAGTATATCTCCCCGTGAACACTAAAAAGACCTATTCGTCGCTATCATGACAGTGAAGAAACTACATTAAAATAGACATCTGTTTTCAGTTCTAAGCACTTCAAAACCTCCACTTAGGAAAGCCCTACTAAAAAATGGTATTGACAGTGATTTCATTAATCTAATATCCGAACTTTGTTTAAATTTGACCGAACATAATTTTCAACTTTAATAATTAGTTAAGGAGTAGGAAACTTAGCCTCGCTCACTTGCACGTGCATGAGCCTCTAAAGACAAAGCAAAGAATTTCAAAAAGGCACGGATTCTTAAGGCAGATGGTAGAATATCGCCGCTCTTGCTGCCAACTATTACAGGACATGTAAACAGTTTTCTCTAGAGAAAGGCAAATCTCTAAAAATTGACTCCAATAGAACTCGCTCTCTCACCCGTGGAACACTTTGAGAACAATCTGAGTCAATTAAATGACAATAAGAATATTGAGGATGATAAAAACTGCATTTACTTCAAGATGCACTTTGCAGAGTGGACAAACATAAGCCCTATCGTGTGAAGGCCAGTGGTATTGATCACAAAAAGAATCATCTCCTCAAGAGTCTGCTGCTGGAACACAATTAAAGCAGGAGGAATTGGATTCAATTGTATCGAAAATTGGAAATCTAATGCCCCACTCATATCGTGAACAAAGTAAACGATTCCTAACCTATCTCATGGAAAGTGGTCAAGATCATATTCAACTTGAGAGCAATGGGAAAATATAATCTACTTGATTTAATCTATGATATGGTTACAAATCGTAAAGGACTATTATCACTTGACGCTAGTAGAGGTGACCCTAAAGCTCCCAAGATTCACCCGTGCTGCCACCTACAACTGTTTTTACATAGTTTATGGATGGTTATGTGTGTTGGTCGAATTATTTGATGTTTTATGGATTTTGTCAGTGAGAATTTGAAAAACAGGAACTCTGTCACATTTATTTGATGTTTTTCATGGATGGTTATGTGTGTTGGTCAATTTATTTGATGATTTTATGGTCTTTGCCAGTGAGAATGGAAAAACAGGAACTTTGTCACTTTCATGGACTATAGAGTCATTAGGGAGAACACGTGGTTAATGGGATCAATGTTGTTGTTGTTGTTTTGGGCACGTGATAGACTCATTAGGGAGAACACGTGGTTAATGGGGTCAATGTTTTTGTTGTTGTTTTGGGCACGCGCTAGAGTCATAAAGGGGGAACACGTGGTTAATGGGGTCAATGTTGTTCTTGTTGTTTTGGGCACGTGATAGAGTCATTAGGGAGAACACGTGGTTAATGGGGATCAATGTTATTGTTGTTGTTTTGGGCACGCTCTCAGCGAATGCCAAGGTCAATGTTGTTGTTTCCGTGCAAAGTTAATGACACTTCCTTCCTATTGTTGTTCGATGCAAATGTTATGAGTTTCCGGGCAAAGTTAATTAATGTCTGACAGATGACGTCAAGTTAATTAATGTCTTTGGATTTCTACCAAGAAAAAGTTTCCGAGGCAAAGTTTAGATCACACATGATGTCATGATTGATTGAATTGTCTCCGGCGCGAAGTTTATTAATGTCTGGAGTTCTTCCAGAAGAATCGTTTCCGAGCAAATGTTTTGATCTTAGCGCGCGAAAAGGTTTCCAATTAATTTGAAATGCATTAGCGCAGAGATGCCAAACAAAAGGAACACGCTGAATTACGTTTAGGGATTATTTGGGCGAAACCGTTTTAGCCATTTTATGGAATTATTTCAGCAAAACAGTTAGAGGCATTTTAAAAGATGATTTTAGGAAAGGTTTTAGAAGGGAATTTAATGGTAAAACTCTGTGGTCGTTATAATACACAAGTTCCATTTGAACATTGTTGTGAGGTCCTCTACCCCAACCCCAAAGGGTTCCAATCCCCCCACCCCAACCCCGAAGGAAGCCCCCGGTCCTCAAAGGTTCTCTGGGCTTCCAAAGGGCCCCCGGCGCCCCCAAAGGCTCCTGAGCCCCCATTATAATACTTTTTTAATGCTTTATTATATCTTTTCAGAACAAATTATTATTTTATGGAATTATTTTGGCGAAACAGTTAGAGGCATTATAAAAGATGATTTTAGGAAAGGTTTTAGAAGAGAATTTGAGGGTGAAACTCTGTGGTCGTTTTAATACACAATTTCCATTTAAACCGCGTTGTGAGGTCCCCTACCGCAGCCCCACGGGGCTCTGCGACACCTCACTCCCCCCCGTAGGAAGCCCCCGGTCTTCCAAGATTCACTTGACGTCCCCCCGGACACTCGTGCCCCCAAAGGTTCGTGAGCCCTCATTATCCAACTTTTTTAAGGGGGTATTATATATTTTCAGAGAAAATTATAATTTTAGATAACTATTTTGGTGAAACAGTTAAATAAATTTTAAAATATAATTTTTTAAGAGATTTTAGAAGAGGAATTGAGGGTGAAACTCTGTGGTCGTTATAATACACAAGTTCCATTTGAACAGTGTTGTGAGGTCCTCTACCCCAACCCCAAAGGGTTCCAATCCCCCTACCCCCACCCCGAAGGAAGCCCCGGGACACAAAGGTCCCCCAAGCTCCCAAAGGGCCCCCAGCCCCCCAAAGGCCCTCCCCAGACCCCCCAACGCCCTCCCCCGGCCCCCAAAGGCCCATCGAGCTCCCAAAGAGCCCCCGGACCCCCAAAGGGCTCCCCGGACCCCCAAAGGCCCACCGGGCTCCCAAAAGACCACTGGGCTCCCAAAGTGCCCCCCAGACCCCCAAAGGTCCTCACCCGGTCCCCAAAGGTCCACCGGGCTCCCAAAGGACCAATCGGTCCTCAAGTGCCCCCCCCGACCACCAAAGGCCCTCCCTGGGCCCCTAAAGCCCCACCGGGCTCCCAAAGGACCACCGGTATCCCTTGCCCCACCTTTTAAAATAATTTGAATTTTTAACATGGTATTTTTTTTAACTTTTTTACGTATCTTAAAATGACATGAAATATGCTGACGGCTCTACCAATCGTACTCTGTGCTTGTTCATAGACACGATATGGCTTTCTCACTTCAAGTTCAAGTTCTCTTCTGAACTTTACCAAAGAACACACTTCAATTCTAATTTCTCCAGAGAAAGTTAAAATTTTCCACTTTAGTTCAGATCTGTCTCGAAGAGATGAAAAATTTAAAACACTTTTCAAAATTTTCTCAACGAAGGCAAGTAAAGTTTAAGTTCTCTTCAGAATTTTCCCAGAGAACACACTTCAATTCTAATTTCCCCAGAGAAAATTAAAATTTTCCACTTCAGTTCTTAATTTCACAAAGACACATAGAAATTTAAAGTTAAATTCTAATTTTTCGGTTGGAAGATAGAAAAAGTAATACCATACTTGTGAATATTTTCATTGAAAATAAAAAGTTCTAGCTCAATTTAAAGTTTTATCAATGAGGTGAAGAAGAATTCAAGTTCCCTATGGAACCTTACCAAAGAACAAGCTTCAATTCTAATTTCGCCAAAGAAAACAAAAAATTTCAACTTAATTTATATTTTTCACAAGGACACAAGGAAATTTAATGTTCAATTTTAATTTTTTCGTTGGAAGATAGAAAAAGCAATACCACACTTGTGAATATTTTCACGGAAGATAAAAAGTTCTAGTTCAATTTTAAATTTTCTCAACGAAGTGAAGAAAAGTTCAAGTTCTCTACTGAATTTTACCAAAGAACACAATTCAATTCTAATTTCTCCAGAGAAAACAAAAATCCCCCACTTAATTTCTATATTTCACAAAGACATAAAGAAATTTAAAGTTCAATTCTAAATTTTTCGGTGGAAGATAGAAAAAGCAATACCATACTTGTGAATATTTTCACGGAAGATAAAAAGTTCTAGTTCAATTTAAAATTTTCTCAACGAAGTCAAGGAAAGTTCAAGTTCTCTACTGAATTTTACCAAAGAACACGCTTAAATTATAATTTCTCAGAGAAAACAAAAATCTTCCACTTCAGTTCTTTATTTCACAAAGACATAAAGAAATTTAAAGTTCAATTCTAATTTTTCGGTGGAAGATAGAAAAATTAATACCATACTTGTGAATATTTTCATGGGAGATAAAAAGTTCTATTTCAATTTAAAATTTTCTCAATGAAGTGAAGAAAAGTTCAAGTTCTCTTCTGAATTTTACCAAAGAACACACTTCAATTCTAATTTCTCCAGAGAAAACTAAAATCTTCCACTTAAGTTCTATATTTCACAAAGACATAAAGAAATTTAAATTTCAATTCTAAATTTTTCGGTTGGAAGATAGGAAAAGAAATACCATACTTGTGAATATTTTCATGGAAGATAAAAAGTTCTAGCCCAATTTAAAATTTTCTCAATGAAGTGAAGAAAAGTTCAAGTTCTTTTCTAAACTTTACCAAAGAACATGTTTAAATTTTAATTTCTCCAGAGAAAACTAATATTTTCCACTTTAGTTCAGATCTGTCTCGAAGAGATGAAAAATTTAAAACACTGTTCCAAACTTTTCACAGAAGATAAAAAAGTTCAAGTTCTCATCGGAATTTTACCAAAGAATACAATTCAGTTCTAATTTCTCCGAGAGCACAAAAATCTTCCACTTCACTTCTTTATTTCACAAAGACATAAAGAAATTTAAAGTTCAATTCTAATTTTTCGGTTAAAGATAGAAAAATTAATACTGTACTTGTGAGTATTTTCACCGACGATCAAAAGTTCTTTTTCAATTTTAAATTTTCACAACGAAGTGAAGAAGAATTCAGTTTCCTATTGAATCTTACCAAAGAACACGCTTCAATTCTAATTTCGTCAAAGAAAACAAAAATCTTCCACTTGATTTCTTTTTTCCACAAAGACATAAAGAAATTTAAAGTTCAATTCTAAATTTTTCGATGGAAGATAGAAAAAGCAATACCATACTTGTGAATATTTTCACGGAAAATAAAAAGTTCTAGTTCAATTTTAAATTTTCTCAACGAAGTGAAGAAAAGTTCAAGTTCCCTACTGAATTTTACCAAAGAACACAATTCAATTCTAATTTATCCAGAGAAAACTAAAATCTTCCACTTTAGTTCAGATCTGTCTCGAAGAGATGAAAAATTTAGAATACTGTTCCAAATTTTTCACAGAAGATAAAAAAGTTCAAGTTCTCTTCGGAATTTTACCAAAGAACACAATTCAGTTCTAATTTCTCCAGAGAAAACAAAAATCTTCCACTTCAGTTCTTTATTTCACAAAGGCATAAAGAAATTTAAAGTTCAATTCTAAATTTTTCGGTGAGAGATAGAAAAATTAATACCATACTTGTGAATATTTTCACAGAAGATAAATACAATACATTAGAATATTTTCCCGGCAGATAAAAAGTTCTAATTCAATTTAAAATTTTCTCAACGAAGTCAAGGAAAGTTCAAGTTCTCTACTGAATTTTACCAAAGAACACGCTTCAATTCTAATTTCTCCAGAGAAAACAAAAATCTTCCACTTCAGTTCTTTATTTCACAAAGACATAAAGAAATTTAAAGTTCAATTCTAATTTTTCGGTGGAAGATAGAAAAAGTAATACCATACTTGTGAATATTTTCACAGAAGATAAATACCATACATGTAAATATTTTCCCGGAAGATAAAAAGTTCTAGTTCAATTTAAAATTTTCACAACAAAGTGAAGAAAAGTTCAAGTTCTCTTCTGAATTTTCTTAAAGAAGTGAAAAAAGTTTGCTCAATTCTGAATTTTACCAATAAAAATGAAAAAAGCTCCCACTTTAGTTCTTAATTTCTCAAAGAAATAAAACATTCAAAGTTCTCTTCTACTTTTTCCAAGAAAATAAAAAGGTTCCATTTCAGTTCAGGTTTTTTCTCAAAGAGATGAAAAATTTAAAGTTCTATTCTAATTTTAAATTAAATTTTACCTGCTTTGTCTTATGGATTTATCCCTCAAATTTTTAAATTAGAAAATGAGGGACTTGTTCTATTATTAAAGACAATCGTTCAAACTCGTTCATCTAACCTCCAAAACAATAGGTTCGGTTAGGAATAAATAAATATTAATAAGTAAATAGAAACATTTCTACATGTTTAAGTTAGGTTAGATTAACTTGTCATGAGCTCTCATGATAAGTTAACCTAACCTTTTCCGGCGAGTATGGTTAGGTTAGGCTAGATTAAGTTAGGTTAGATTCGTTTAGGTTAAGTTAGGTTAGGCTTGGTTAGCCTGCGTACGCACGCGTACGTAGGCTAACCTAGCCTAACTTAACTTAACCTAACCTAACTTAATCTAACCTAACTTAATCTAACCTAACCTAGCCTAATCAAACACCTAACTTTTTTCCTGTCTCTCACCTAACCTAAGCTAACCTAAGTGACGCGTACGTGGGCTAACCTAACCTAACTTAACCTAACCTAATCTAACCTAACTTAATCTAGCCTAACCTAACCTAACCATACTCGCCGGAAAAGGTTAGGTTAACTTATCATGAGAGCTCATGACATGTTAATCTAACCTAACTTAAACATGTAGAAATGTTTCTATTTTCTTATTAATATTTATTTATTCCTAACCGAACCGATTGTTTTGGAGGTTAGATGAATGAGTTTGAACGATTGTCTTTAATAATAGAACGAGTCCCTTATTTTTTAGTTTAAAAATTTTAGGGGTAAATCCATAATAAAAAGCAGGTAAAATTTAATTTAAAATTAGAATAGGACTTTAAATTTTTCATCTATTTCAGGAAAAAACCTGAACTGACATGGAAGCTTTTTATTTTCTTGGAAAAATTAGAAGAGAACTTTGAATGTTTTATGTCATTGAGAAATTAAGGACTGAGGTGGGAGCCTTTTTCATTTTCATTTGTAAAATTAAGAATTGAGCAAACTTTTTTCACTTCTTTAAGAAAATTCAGAAGAGAACTTGAGCTTTTCTTCACTTCGTTGTGAGAATTTTAAATTGAACTAGAACTTTTTATCTTCCGGGAAAATATTTACATGTATGGTATTTATCTTCTGTGAAAATATTCACAAGTATGGTATTACTTTTTCTATCTTCCACCGAAAAATTTAGAATTGAATTTTAAATTTCTTTATGTCTTCGTTAAATAAAGAACTGAAGTGGAAAATTTTTGTTTTCTCTTGTGAAATTAGAATTGAAGCGTGTTCTTTGGTAAAATTCAGTAGAGAACTTGAACTTTCCTTGACTTCGTTGAGAAAATTTTAAATTGCATTAGAACTTTTTATCTGCCGGGAAAATATTCAAATGTATTGTATTTATCTTCTGTGAAAATATTCACAAGTATGGTATTAATTTTTCTATCTCTCACCGAAAAATTTAGAATTGAACTTTAAATTTCTTTATGCCTTTGTGAAATAAAGAACTGAAGTGGAAGATTTTCGTTTTCTCTGGAGAAATTAGAATTGAATTGTGTTCTTTGGTAAAATTCCGAAGAGAACTTGAACTTTTTTATCTTCTGTGAAAAGTTTGGAACAGTGTTTTAAATTTTTCATCTCTTCGAGACAGATCTGAACTAAAGTGGAAAATTTTAGTTTTCTCTGGAGAAATTAGAATTGTATTATGTTCTTTGGTAAAATTCAGTAGAGAACTTGAACTTTTCTTCACTTCGTTGAGAAAATTTAAAATTGAACTAGAACTTTTTATTTTCCGTGAAAATATTCACAAGTGTGGTATTGCTTTTTCTATCTTCCATCGAAAAATTTAGAATTGAACTTTAAATTGCTTTATGTCTTTGTGAAATAAAGAAATCAAGTGGAAAGTTTTTGTTTTCTTTGGCGAAATTAGAATTGAAGCGTGTTCTTTGGTAAAATTCAAAAGGAAACTTGAATTCTTCTTCACTTCGTTGAGAAAACTTTAAAATGAACTACAACTTTTTATCTTCGATGAAAATATTCACAAGTATAGTATTACTTATTCTATCTTTCACCGAAAAATTAGAATTGAACTTTAAATTTCTTTATGTCTTTGTGAAATAAAGAACTGAAGTGGAAGATTTTTGTTTTCTCTGAGAAATTAGAATTGAATTGTGTTCTTTGGTAAAATTCCGATGAGAACTTGAACTTTTTTATCTTCTGTGAAAAATTTGGAACAGTGTTTTAAATTTTTCATCTCTTCAAGACAGATCTAAACTAAAGTGGAAAATATTAGTTTTCTCTGGAGAAATTAAAATTGAAATATGTTCTTTGGTATAGTTCAGAAAAGAACTTGAACTTTTTTTCACTTCATTGAGAAAATTTTAAATTGAGCTAGAACTTTTTATCTTCCGTGAAAATATTCACAAGTATGGTATTGCTTTTTCCATCTTCCAGCGAAAAATTTAGAATTGAACTTTAAATTTCTTTATGTCTTTGTGAAATATAGAACTTAAGTGGAAGATTTTAGTTTTCTCTGGAGACATTAGAATTGAAGTGTGTTCTTTGGTAAAGTTCAGAAGAGAAATTAAATTCTTCTTCAATTCGTTGAGAAAATTTTAAATTTAAATAGAAGTTTTTATCTTCGGTGAAAATTCTCAAAAGTACGTTATTAATTTTTCTATCTTTCACCGAAAAATTAAAATTGAACTTTAAATTTCTTTATGTCTTAGTCAAATAAAGAACTGAAGTGGAAGATTTTTGTTTTCTCTGAGAAATTAGAATTTAAGTGTGTTCTTTGGTAGAATTCAGTAGAGAACTTGAACTTTCCTTGACTTCGTTGAGAAAATTTTAAATTGAACTAGAACTTTTTATCTTCCGTGAAAATATTTCATAAGTATGGTATTGCTTTTTCTATCTTCCACCGAAAAATTTAGAATTGGACTTTAAATTTCCTTATGTCTTTGTGAATTATAGAACGTAAGTGGAGGATTTTAATTTTCTCTGGAGAAATTAAAATTGTATTGTGTTCTTTGGTAAAATTCAGTAGAGAATTTGAGCTTTTCTTCACTTCATTGAGAAAATTTAAAATTGAACTAGAACTTTTTATTTTCCGTGAAAATATTCACAAGTATGGTATTGCTTTTTCTATCTTCCATCGAAAAATTTAGAATTGAACTTTAAATTTCTTTATGTCTTTGTGAAATAAAGAAATCAAGTGGAAGATTTTTGTTTTCTTTGGCGAAATTAGAATTGAAGCGTGTTCTTTGGTAAAATTCAGAAGTAAACTTGAATTTTTCTTCACTTCGTTAAGAAAATTTTAAATTGAACTAGAACTTTTTATCTTCCATGAAAATATTCACAAGTATAGTATTACTTTTTCTATCTTCCAACCGAAAAATTAGAATTGAACTTTAAATTTCTTTATGTCTTTGTGAAATTAAGAACTGAAGTGGAAAATTTTAGTTTTCTCTGGGGAAATTAGAATTGAAGTGTGTTCTCTGGGAAAATTCCGTAGATAACTTGAACTTTCCTTGCCTTCGTTGAGAAAATTTGGAACAGTGTTTTAAATTTTTCATCTCTTCGAGACAGATCTAAACCAAAGTGGAAAATTTTAGCTTTCTCTGGAGAAATTAGAATTGAAGTGTTTTCTTTGTTAAAGGTCAGAAGAGAACTTGAACTTTTTTTCACTTCATTGAGAAAATTTTAAGTTGAGCTAGAACTTTTTATCTTCCGTGAAAATATTCACAAGTATGGTATTGCTTTTCCATCCTCCAGCGAAAAATTTACAATTGAACTTTAAATTTCTTTGTCTTTGTGAAATATAGAACTTAAGTGGAAGATTTTAGTTTTCTCTGGAGAAATTAGAATTGAAGTGTGTTCTTTGGTAAAATTCAGAAGAGAACTTGAACTTTTCTTCACTTCGTTAAGAAAATTTTAAATTGAACTAGAACTTTTTATCTTCCATGAAAATATTCACAAGTATAGTATTACTTTTTCTATCTTCCAAGCGAAAAATTAGAATTGAACTTTAAATTTCTTTGTGTACTTGTGAAATTAAGAACTGAAGTGGTAGATTTTAGTTTTCTCTGGAGAAATTAGAATTGAAGTGTGTTATCTCGGAAAACTCCGAAGATAACTTAAACTTTCCTTGACTTCGTTTAGAAAATTTGGAACAGTGTTTTAAATTTATCATCTCTTCGTGACAGATCTGAACTAAAGTGGAAAATTTTAGTTTTCTCTGGAGAAATTAAAATTGAAGTATGTTCTTTGTTAAAGTTCAGTAGAGAACTTGAACTTTTTTTCACTTCGTTGAGAAAATTTTAAATTGAACTAGAACTTTTTATCTTCCGTGAAAATATTCACAAGTATGGTATTTCTTTTTCTATCTTCCAGCGAAAAATTTAGAATTGAACTTTAAATTTCTTTATGTCTTTGTGAAATAAAGAACTGAAGTGGAAAATTTTAATTTTCTCTGGAGTAATTAGAATTGAAGTGTGTTATTTGGTAAAGTTCAGAAGAGAACTTGAACTTTTCTTCACTTCATTGAGAAAATTGAGTCTGCTAGTAGTATCTCTATCTCTAAAAATTCTTTTTCTTTCATCTCTGACCTTTTTAATAGATATTCTGAACGTTTGACGTTCTGACAAACCCTAAAAATAATGAACACTTAACAAAATAATGCATAAAATATTTTTAATGAAATAATGACATGTAGAATATTAATATTAAAATACGTTAAATACATTATTACACATTATTAGTACACTTGCGCTTCACTTTCCGTCAATTCATCTTTATATTCATTGATGATATTGTCTGCTAATATCCTTTTTATTCTGCCTGCGATTTCACTGTCTATTGTCACATTATTTTTGCATAGATGGCAGTTTTGACACAGTGACAAGATATGATATATGATGATGGTGCAGGAGTATGCTTGTCTTCTTCTTGTTCTCTTTAAAATGCTAATACCAGAAAGATGATGATAGGATTTAACAACAGGTAATGTGTTACCAGAAGCCGTAGCAAGGAGTTGTCCCCGATCATCGACAATTATTTTTAAGTTTGCATTCTCTTTGAGCACTAATTTCTCTGGCAATGTTACTCTTGCATATCCGCCGTTTACACGATTGAAGTTCTTGGGTACTCCAAAGAAATCTAACTTCTCGCTGTCATGACAATGCATGCATACATTTCCAATAGTGTTACCACTTGCACTCGTTTCATAGTTCAGGTATTTCTCCTTGTCTGCATTCAACACGACGACGATTTTTTCATGTGTACATACTTTCGTCGAATAATTCATCTTCACTTTTTTACAGATATGAGTTGTGTGTTTATCCTTCCACTGCGTAAAAAAATACTGATTTAATGCATGCAATAAACTAGGTAGTGTCGATAACCTGCCATAGAGTACCAGTGAGAAAGCCACATCGTGTCCATGAACAAGCACAGAGTACGATTGGTAGAGCCGTAAGCATATTTCATGTCATTTTAAGATACGTAAAAAAGTTAAAAAAAATACCATGTTAAAAAATTCAAATTATTTTAAAAGGTGGGGGACGGGATACGGGGGGTCCTTGGGGAGCCCGGTGGAGCTTTAGGGGCCCGGGGCGGGCCTTTGGTGGTCTGGGGGGAACTTGAGGACCGATTGGTCCTTTGGGAGCCGGGTGGCCTTTTGGGGACCGGGTGGGGACCTGTGGGGGTCTGGGGGGTACTTTGGGAGCCCGGGGGTCTTTGGGGAGCCCGGTGGGCGTTTGGGGGTCCGGGGAGCCCTTTGGGGGTCCGGGGGCTCTTTGGGAGCTCGATGGGCCTTTGGGGGCCGGGGGAGGGCCTTTGGGGGTCTGGGGAGGGCCTTTGGGAGTCTGGGGGCCCTTTGGGAGCTTGGGGGACCTTTGAGTACCGGGACTTCCTTTGGGGTTGGAGTAGGGGGATTGGAACCCTTTGGGGTTGGGGTAGAGGACCTCACAACACTGTTCAAATGGAACTTGTGTATTATAACGACCACAGAGTTTCACCCTCAAATTCTCTTCTAAAATCTCTTAAAAAATCATATTTCAAAATGTCTTTAACTGTTTCACCAAAATAGTTATCTAAAATAATAATTTGCTCTGAAAAGATATAATAAAGCCTTAAAAAAGTATTATAATGGGGGCTCAGGAGCGTTTGAGGGTGCCGGGGGCCCTTTACCGGGGGCTTCGTTGGGGGTTGGGGGGGGGGGTTTGGAACCCTTTGGGGTTGGGGTAGAGGACCTCACAACACTGTTCAAATGGAACTTGTGTATTATAACGACCACAGAGTTTTACCATTAAATTTTACCATCAACTTTACCATAAAAATTACCATCAGAGTTTTACCATCAACAACAACAACACCATTAAAATATGAATAGGAAGAAGAAGAAGAAGAAGAAGAAGAAGAAGAAGATTTTAAATCAATCTTGGAAAATACTACCACACCTAGTGGAAACTTGACAATGGTGGCGAGGAAAAAGCGGAAACGTATCAAATCACCATCATCCCCATCATCAACCACAACTAGTATACAAAAGGGTAGCAGACGCTATACACTGTGTTTACGTTCAAAATGGTTGAAGTTCTGAAAGGTGTTTATAAAAATATTAGTGAAGCGGGGAGTTTAAGTTCACCCACCACTCTTTCCAAGGTCACTGGTGCTCTCACTAAAAGTGACTATCTACAAAATGAATCAAGTTACACTCTGCAAAGAAATCATAGACTTCGTGCTAATCAATATCGAAAAACTAAAGCCTTTTTCTCATTGCTAATATTGCAAGCAGATCTCCTAACTCTAGATGAGATTCAAGAACGTCACAATACCCCATACAAGTACATTCTACTTGCAATCAGTGTTTTCAGTCGCTATGCATATGCATAGTTTAATAATTTATTTATCCATCTGCCAGGGCTGCATCCAGAATTTCTGTTTAGCGGTGGGGGTTAAAAAAAGTTTTAGGGGGATGTTAAAAAAAACATTAAAAAACGCATAAGAATTTTTTTTTATTTCCATTTTTGTTACATTTTTACGAATCAGACAAATATTTCAGGGAAGATGGGGTTTCAAAACCAATAACCCCCCCCCCCCCGGGTATGCCGTTGCCAGCTGCGGTAAAATTTTACTTTAGCTACTTTTGGCTATCTTGGAAAGGGGCTAGGTTAGGAAAATGAAACAATGGGTCTATGGGCTAAATCATGTCCCAGGAAGGTATTTTGAAGTACCTACCTCCACTCCTTCTCTCCCTAGAGAGCACTGAAATTTGCCTACATGACAGGTCTATTGCCTATTGAAATTTTGACAAAACAATATTTTACCGTGATTTTCAGCTATCAGTTTCTTTTTCTTTGGCTTTAGTTTTGAAAATGCAATTCCTGTATCTGATGACAAAAACAGATCATAGTATTGACGTTGACTCAGATTACGCTCATTTGTCTTCTTCAGGTGTACGTTGTCTGCACAAAAATCTACATTTCTTCTATTTATTTAAACTGAAAATGCCGCTTTATTTTAACTTCTATACAGATTTACAGCAAGAAATTTAGGAGTGTGGGTGAATATGGTCTGAAAACGACATTCGTGGCCATTTGGAGTTACACCTACTGGTGCAAATGGATAGAGTACTCTGGAAAACCTTATGTCCGTCGTATCTATGATCTCTTAGTCGAAACGTGCTTGGGGATTGAGGACTGCAGGTACAGGAAAGCAGCAAGCTTCTGTATCATATAACGCTGTTGAATCGATTTGACTCCATTGACATACCGAACAAGTTAAGTATGTCTTAACTTTGTAAAAGAATAAATCACGCAGGGGACTCTCGGGGTCATTTGTAGCATTTGAATCTAGAAAACTTTTTATTTCGGGTCTCCAACCACCTTCAAATGGCTCAAAGAAATGATATACCATTTAAATTACCCTTACTTCATGCCTGTCAGTAGTAACCATATACTCAGTATCACGAATAATTTCAGGGGTGTTATGCTCCATATACACCATATACAGTGTAGTTTGACGTGCACATTGTAAAAAAGCGACCAAACCTTTTACATTATATACCTATAAAGTGATCAAACAGGTTTTGGAAGTAAAATTGTGATTATATAACGCAATCAGACTGGTTTTGAGGCAACACCCATGGTTTACGGCCAATCAGAGAGAGCGGAGGTTACTCCATATACGATAACTTGATTGGTAATTGGACTCAAATAAAAGGAGTGATTTTCATTGCAATTCATATTAGTAAGAGAAATGAATTCAGAGAGAATAGTTTATTTGAGAGGATATTAGTAGAGAAAATGAGTGGAGCATTTACACTATTGGAGGTTGATGTTAGAGCCGGTAGCAGCAAAGATATACGAGTACCAAACTTGACTGTGGAAATAACAGGAGGCTGTAGAATATGCCTTGAATGGGATGATATGTATGCTAGATATGTAATATCATTGAGCAAATTTAAAATAGAGGAGCAATTATGTTTTGCTGTGAAACTGAATATTGCGCATATAAATAGACTTCAGGCAGAGCGTGATTTTAGTTTATTGCTACGAGATTGGTATCGTCGTGGCTTTAGATTGTTCTGGGAGGAGGAACCGGGTCAGCGATTCAACTGTTGGAACAACAAAAGAATTTGGTTTCTACGTCATCGTTGTGAAGACAATGGCTACTATGATTATAAGCCCACTGATTTTTATTTGGCTGTGACGGAATGTGATTCGCCACTTGAGGACACTGTTTGTGACATTGCTTCAAATAAGCAAATTGAAACATGTGAATTCCACAGAATGAATGAAAATATTATCATTGACTAAACAAAGGGATATGACAAGAGTGAAGTTACACTCTATTGTAGAAAATGCGACCCTGACATTGCAGCACATCAGGATCAGTATACTGTGAATTCAGATAATCAACCTACATTAGTTGTTCTCGACAAATACCTAAACCTAGTAGAAGATGAAATCTAAAGAGCAGAAAAGTAATTTTTATCATGTACATACATTTTTTTATTAATAAACAATTTCACATACATTTTTAGAAAATTTTATTCGTAGGGTACTAAAATCAACATTAAACACGCTTGTATATTTTCCACTACAAAGTCGTTCAATCGAGGAAAGTCTAACATAGATGTCGAGAAACTGCTTGTAGGTATAACCACGACACTTGAGCATGAAAAATAATAGAGTATGAAAACCGCATGTCTTAGTCGTTAAATCCTGCACTCTCCTTCGAATTCTCATTTCAAATCTCATTTTGAATAATAGTTTTACCACTGCTGTTAATAAAGTTGCTGATGTATGGAGTGTATAATTTATATGATAGGCCAAGAGGATCAAAAAATATAATAGGCCAAGAGGATCAAAAAAATTAAATATTCTTCGCTGTTTGAAAGATGCATAGCCAATGACCTGTCTTCAAAGTCGATGGACTGCTATTAACAATGATTAGGGTATTGTTAACACTTGGAATTTTTTCAATGAAGTCCGATGGTATGCAATAGGACTTGTATTGGGACATGTATGGATCCAAATTAAATATGTTGATTATTTGATTTGTGTTCATGGTGCTAGGTCTAGTAGAACACTGCCGTTGGGTGTGATTTCCCAATAAGTTTCAAATTGACTCAATGATATTAGCGTGATACTCTCAGTCAAAGCATCGGCAAATGTACACTCTAAACGTACATTCCCTGTTCGTACTATGCTCATATCTTTGGTCCCCGACAAGTCCAAACCAATTACGCCATAATTTTTTGAAAATATTGAATCGGTTATTCCATTTTCAAATAGTTGGGATTCATGATCTAGGGATTGCATGGTCGACCCGTACAGAGTTCTATAGGATTTTTTGTCAAATGATTGAGTGTACAGTGGAATACCATTCACTTTGCACACAAGGCTAGATATACCGAAAAAATTAAAATCATGGAGGGATTAAGTCCAGGATCCAGCCGCAAAGCCAATCTTCACAAAGTCCAAAGCCAATTTTGATGGGATTTCTCCATTGATAAATGATGAATCGGTATACCTACGAGAGCCGGTGGCAGTGTGACGTTGACTAGTGATCGTATGGGGGACAAGAATTTTAATGATGTTGCCATTGGCTCTTAGCTTTTCCACTGCCAATGCAACAGAGCTCATAACCTGTTGTTTTCGGACGTGGAGAATTGCCGATGTGATAATGACATTTGCATTGGGTGCTGCAGGAAGTGTTTTTCTCAAAATGAAATTCGATGGGGCCAGTTGCATTTTTATCTCAATCTTGACATTGGGGGGTAACCATTGGGATATATTGAGTATCGAGTGATTTAATTTTCCAACTAAATGATACTCCTGAGTCAATGCACTCGTCAACTCACCGTCACTATCAACACCTGATCGATATTCATAGCCCAATGACTGTCCTCTCAACTCCTTATATGCCTTTGGTGTCATCATCATAAATTGTATGTAGCTTGCATAGTTGGATAAATTATTGCTAGTGCTCACCAATGTTCCATTAATAAATACATTAATTTTTTTGAACAGATGTCGCTTGGTGCAGAGTACATAAGATAGACTGTTGACAGTAGCAGGAGTTGCGTTATTGGGATGTGTTTATGTCGTTGCATTTAAACCAAAATACGTCGAGGACGAATAAATAGAATAGCCTTCCTCAGACAGCCACTGTTAAATTATATTTTCCGGAAAGGGTTGCTAAGAGTGAAATTGTTCATAGTAGCCATACTTGACACTGACATCAACAGTTTCAGCATTGAACAAATTCAATGAGGAACTGATTCCTTGTGGGGGAGATAAGTCATCTTAAGAGAAGAAATCCTTCTTTGATCTAACAATTTTTTCTTTTTCTTCTTCTTATTGTTCTTTCTCGTTTTATTCCTCGTTTTAAGTCCTTGTTGATGTCCTTTGCTTCCCGCCTGGGTAGAGACTGATGAGTGAATGACACGCTCGCATCCTTTTCAATCCCTGACCATTTTGCTGAGATTTTAATTGCTCACCAACGGCTCTTGCTGAAGATCTAATATTTTCCTTAACACTCTTCTTGAAATTCTTACCAGACCCCCATTCCTGTAGTGTTGAGGCAGCAAAATTTGATGCAGCAGGTACAAGATATTTTCTGGCAAGGGGTAATACAGAACGAAATAGCCTAGAAAACCAGCTACCAAGACCATATCCAGACATTGTAGTACGGCCCTTGTAGTAGTCTAATCCATTGCCTATGTGACGTGGACTCTGAGCACCAACATAGCAATCGATGTCAGGACAGACAATGGAATTCTTCTATTGTTCATTTTAGGTGGTGCTCTTGTCGCCAACAATGGGTCGAAAATTACATATAATCACTGCTAAGCCTTTTGTTATTGCCAGAGGATCACCCAATTCACTTCTTAGTGTTAACTGACAGAGTTCCAAATACGAAATGTTTACAGGAACATACTGAAGATGTTTTATATTATAGTGATGAACAAGTTCATGAGTTATTTTTCGTTCAAGAACACATAGGAGGGAATTACCATAGAGAAATATGCAAGAGTCCGAGGCGAAACCAGGTGGATAATCAGCAAAAATAACTTGATCCATCCCGTAAACAGTGCCAGCATTTTTCCCGTTGATCATATTCTGTTTAAGGCCAAGAACGTCTCTCAGAATATCATTGAGATGAATTAAGTCAGTGTCAACAGGTGAGGTAATGTAAATCCTATCGTGTTCTATTAAATAATTAAAATTGAATGTAGCATTCCTACAATATGAGATTTTTCTATTGATTGTACGACACCAATCTGTCATACTATCATATTAAATATATTTCAATTAGACATGTGGATATTCGCTAGATTTAAGTGCTTCAACCAATTCATACTCAAAAAAGAGTAACCAATCGAATGGTATAACTTTTATATCATACACACGATCCTTCCTCAGGATATCATAGGTATTTTTGAAAATACAGTCGATTAGAGTAAAATCACACTTTCTGTCTTTCAAATAGGGGGTGGGAGAAAACTTTGTTCAATAATCACTGATTTTGATAAAATAATTTTATAGACGGGCGGAGACATCGGAGATAAATGTTGAATACAAATCATTGGACATTGTCAATATCTTCAACACTGATCCAAGAATCAAAAATAGAGTTGTATCCTATCCACCGAACAAGTAACTGTTTCTTACCCGTGCGAGTAAGAGTCTTTAATATCTTTTCAATTTGTTAGATTTCACAATTATTTTTAACTTTTTGTAGTTCATAGTCATAAAAGCCGCAAATTTCTTCATCTTTGGTATCACGCAAATGATAAGTTATGGGTTTAGTGTCTAGGACTTTTGCCACTTTAAAAAGTTAAGTGCACCACAAGTAATTACCCTTTTCAAAAACATTAGTTGTTGCATTAATTCGAACAGTATCACCAACATTGAATTTTTTCTTCTTGACAATCGTTTCATTGGAATATTGTTTAAGAAATGTGTCGATTGTATCATGATCAGAATGATGACCTTCCACTGGAGTTGAGTTGGACAATGATCGATGAGGTCGTTGATTATAAATCAACATGATTTTATCTAAATCATGAATAAAAGCATATGTATTTTTCAATATGCAATATCTTGAAATTAAAAGTCGAATAGTTTTTATCAATCGCTCGGCCAATGCAGCCTTTATAGGACTATGGCTATGATAGAACAGTGTATTATATTTCACTAGTACTTTTGCAACATGGGGATTAACAAATTCACTACCACGATCCGTTTGATTTTTTTTATACGAATCCTGTTCGAGAATACTTTCTATAGCCTGAGCAACTTCAACGCCTCTCTTCAAGCGCAATGGAATTGCATATGCATAACGACTATAAATACTGATTGCAAGTAAAATGTACTTGTATGCTGTATTGTGACGACTTTGAATCTCATCTAGAGTTAAGAGATCTGCTTGCATTATATGCAATGGGAAAAAGGCTTTAGTTTTTCGATAATGATTAGCACGAAGTCTATGAATTCTATCCAGAGGGTAACTTGATTCATTTTGTAGATAGTCTTGTACACTTTTAGCGTGAACACAAGTGACTTTGGAAAAAGTTTCGGGGGAACTTAAACTTCCAACTTCACCAATATTTGCATAAACATCTTTCAGAACTTTAACCATTTTGAACGTAAACGTGTAGTGTAACGTCCGCTACCCTTTTGTATACTAGTTGTGGTTGGCGATGGGGGTGGTGACGTTGACTTGATACGTCTTCACTTTTGTCTAGCTATCAATGGTTTGCTCCTCACCATTGTCAAGTTTCCACTAGGTGTGCTAGTATTTTCCAAGATTGATTTAAAATCTTCTTCCTCATGTTCATATTTTAAAGGTGTTGATGGTGCATGTTCATTTAATTTTTTTAGAATTTGCCTAATGCTAATAAGACTATTGGGGAAGTTTAATGTATTTAGAAAGTTGTACAGATGATCGTCAAATGATAATAGTCCTTTACGATTTGTAACCATATCATAGATTAAATCAAGTAGATTATAGCTCTTGCCCAGAATTATAATCCCTTTCCCATTGCTATCAACTTGAATATGATCTTGACCACTTTCCAAGAGATAAGTTAGGAGTCGTTTACTTTGTTCAAGATATGAGTGGGGCCGTAGATTTACAAATTTCAAAACAATTGAATCCAATTCCACCTTCTTTAATTGTATTTCAGCAGCAGCAGCAGAATCCTGAGGAGATGATTCTTTTTTGTTATCAATACCACTGGCCTTCGTACGATAAGGCTTATGTTTGTCCACTCGGTGAAGTGCATCTAGAAGTAAAAGCAGTTTCTTATCATCCTCAATATTCTTGTTGTCAATGAAAATACTCAGATTGTCCTCAAAGTGTTCCACGGGTGGGAAAGCGAGTCCTATTGGCGTCTATTTATAGGGTTTTGCCATTTTCTAGAGAAAACTGTTTAAAACTCCTGCAATTATTGGCAGTAAAATTGTGAAAAAGCTACCATCCGCCTGAAGAAGACGTTTCCTTTTAAAATTCTTTCCTTTGTTTTTAGAGGTAAATTTATATACAATGGAACGATGTTGCTTTGCCTGTTGCTTAACTACTTCTGGCAGTTGAACATTACCCTCGGTGAAATTTAAACAAACTTTGGATATTAAATTAATGAAATCATTGTCAATACCATGTTTGAGTATTGCTTTCTTAAGTGAGGGTTTTGAAGTGCTTAGAACTGAACATAAATGTCAATTTTCATGTAGTTTCTTCAGTGTCATGATAGAAACTAATAGCCTTTTTTCTGTTCACGGGGAGATATACTGTAATTTCATTGTCAAAATATATTTGACTACAAGCAGATCCTCGGGTGTATTTTGATTAAGATCCAATAGGATGTAGCCGTAGGGTTTATTAGTTGCCTGATTGTATGCTGAAAGCAGAAATTTAGGGGCGCCGAGGTATATTTGTTTATTGAGAGTTATTAGCGAGCTAAAATCACGAACAACTCTGTAGATGATATGGTAGGTGCAGTTCAATGCAAGTGTTCGCATACATTTGCTCTGGTGAAAGAGATTGTGTAGAACCAGAGTAACGGAAATCTGTTCATGATAAGAGCAAACGGTGAATAATTGCAGCATTTCCTGGGACCATTGTTCAATAGATTCAGCCAGATCTTCAATAATCAGCCAAAAATTTGGTTCAATAATGCTGAAAACATCAAGTCCCTTTATAAATTGTATCTGCACCAACCCCGATATGCCAATTGCTTTTATTTTATAGTATGACTCCTGTCAATTACTGTAACAATAGTAGATTTTTTTCGGCTTTTCCTCATACATTTTATCATAATTTTTAATTATTTTAGTATTGAGTGTTGTTTTGCCTGACATTGATGGCCCATACAGAAACGATCTGAATGGTGTTTTAAATTGATATATGTTCCCTTCAACAGTTCACCTACAACTAACAGTAGACTATAGATGTCTAATGACTAAATAATTTTCCTACTGGTCTGTTCAAGAATAATGAGAAGAAAAAGAATAATAAAGAATCATATTTTCTTTTATTATACATAAAAGTAATAGCACTTCATAATTACTTTATTGAACATGAAAAAAATTAAACATGAAAAAATACACTTTTTTATTTATTTATAATAAAAATACAACATTTATTTTACATAAGAACTAGAAAAAAAACACTTTAATAAGTACATTTTTTTTAATTTACTTATAAAAAATACAACATTTATTAGAATATACACACATCACTTAAAATAATATCACACTTTTATTTACAAAATTTTAAATTTTAAATGGGGTCCCCACGGGGGGCGGCCACTGCGGCGGCCAAAGGCCGAGAGTGGCCGCTGCAGCGGCCAAGAAGTGCCGGGAACCGCCACGGGGTCCGCTCTGGCGGGCCGGAGGAGGGCATTAAATAGTGGAATTTGTGAGGAAATTGCTCTGCCTTGCGCACACATTGAAAATTGTTTGCGATAAAAAAAGAGAAAAAATATTTTAAAACACCCATCATCCAAAACACCCTCCCACCCAATTTGTACTTTTTAAAGAATTTAAGTTAATTTTTGTTGACCGAGTTGTTTTCTGTACTCTACACATTTAACTTGGTCTGAGATTAAATAGTGACCATGTGGTAGTACCTGCACACCATCCTCAAGTACATAGACTTTGTCCAATGTGGCCGATATGGCGTTTTTCTCAACTCTAACTGTCTAGTTTCTAAATTGTAAAGAGCGAATCGCCATGAATTTCACTCTTGGGACTGAAATACGTTCCACACAGTTTCTATACACACTCATTTCGAAATTATTTTTACAAAGTGTGTAGTTACCCCCTTGCAAACGTGTTTGATATCCTTGTTGTGCGTTTCCACACAGTATACCTTCGGCCCAGGAAACGCACCACTGGACATTAGATCGCTACCCGTTTCAGATTTTAACATTAAAAACTGATTTAGGGCCTGGCGTTTCACTAGCTCTGGGTAGAGGGATTCATCCCATTTGGTGTAGTCCATTCGTGAGCTAATGTATTCGCCATTTTCCAAATCATTCAATAGATTTTCAGTTTTGACTTTTAACAGGAGTGAATCAGTGTCCCCGTAATACACTTGAACTTGTCCCTGCAATCGGCCGCTGTACCTTGCATACATTATAATAAAATGACAACATTGAGTTTTTTATATATTTCAGTTATTGCACTCCCGCCTGCAATATATTTATTGAAAACAATGTTTCTTTTCTTGCGATATAGGAGCACCATATTAGAGTCTATGATTGTGAACGATGTGAAGTTTGGATCCGCAATGATTCGAGCATAATCTTTGGGATTGGTTACAATGTCACATCGACATCTGTTTCGTACGCTTTCGCACATTTTACCGAAGGCTGAGTTAGAAATGAGTTTATAGACTTCTTTTTCAACTTTCGTTTTCATTTGTGAACGCTTACTGACAAAGGTGTCAATAAACGTTTTCATGTAAGGCTTTTGATCAAATTCGAGGGCTCTATGAATCTGTGTGACTTTGAAACCATTGGAAACCATCCATTTCAATAGCACGTGATGAACAACGTTATTCTGTTTCGGGTTGAGGTCGGCAATTAGTTTTTGTTTTGAAGGTACCCAGTGCATACACCTATCCTCTACTAAAGATAAATTGTAGGGGCTCAGAGATTCCCTATCCACCGGTCTATTTATGCACAGAAAAACAAAGTCTTTTACCGAGTCATGGATTTCCTTAGGTATTTCACCATCAATTTCAAAAAACCATCCTTGTGCCCCATTCTCCTCAACGTTAGCAATCTCGGGAAAATTCGAAGCACATTGATTTTTAAGCCATTTATAATTGTCACACGGCAAACAGTAGTGAAACAGTGCCGATGGGTAAAGAGAATTCATATCCAAAAAACTGCGTCTGACTTTTCATTGGTGTGCTGTCCGGTTGGATCAGTTTTCATGATACGGTCCCCGTGAAAAACATAATAACCCCTCATTGATCCCTCTACAAACAGAGGCTGATCCACATCGGCGATCAGACCTATTTCTTCTTTGCTGATTTTAAGCATCAAGTTCATCACCAGATGAGGAGTGGAAAAATAATAACCTAAATCCAACCCAAATTCCTCATAGATTTTATCCGTATTTTTGCACACAATATCCAGAAGAGTGAGTACGTCACTGGCGAAGTATAGTTTACAATAATCCCACCCATTTTTACATCCGTCCTTTGCCCAAACCCTCTTAGCAAATTCGTAGTCGCTAGTGGTGTAATCACTCTCTGTAAGAGAATTATAAAAAGCTTCAATGGGCGGTAATGATACCTCATCTAGCCTCGAGGCAGAGATGTAATAATAATATGCATATATGCCCTTACACGTTAATAATTAATACATTTCATCATCGAGGAAGTGCTGTTTGAGGAGGGGGAAGCTATTAAATTTGTCACTTTTCTGTACCTGAATCAATTGACTTAAGGATTTGGGGAAGAAGCTGAAAGAGTCTAAGAAACAGATTTTATTCAGGCACGTGTTACCCTTGTCAACTGTTTTCTACGTGAATTCTTGCAGCAATAGCTTCTCCGATGATTTGGGTATGATATTATATGAAAAAGAACCAACTACCCATGCGTCATCTACAGATCCACGCGTCCTTGGCAATGCAGGCCAATGCCGGTATAAGAAACTAAGTCGTAATTGGCATTATGTATAAAAACCGCCACGAAATATTTCTGTCTTATGTTTAAATTGCACGACTGATGTGCTACCCCTCTAAAGTTACTCCCTCCTGATTTAATTTCCTGCCACAAATGATCATGGTCGATCACCTTCCTCCTTCCTCTATTCCCTGCACCATCATCAAATTACTCCTTGCAAACCCAACATATTTTACAATTTTTAATGGCCAATCTGTCATGTGGTGATGGGAGCATAGGATAGTTTGTGTAACGAAGGTGCAAAATTGCAACGATCGCTGTTCTGATTTGACAGACCAATGCCGAGCGCATGAAGTCTTCGCCGCCCAACATCTCAACTACATCCAACACTTGCATGGTATTATTGGAATCTCGTTGCGCATGAGCGTCAGAGACCCCTATGGCTTCATGTATTTTAACACGATTTGGATTTGACGAATCGTACACGTCTGTGAGTCGGGCCTCGTAGTCTAAAGCGATCTTATTGCTCTGTATCAGCGTGTTTTGAAAAATCTTAAAACGTAAGATCGCTCTATCTCCGCTTACCGTCTCCATAGCCTTGCATCCATGACGTTTACAGGGTTTCATGTGATTCTTTAACTTTAAATCAGAGCGAAATCTTGAGATGCATGTCGGACAGCAATAACACACACCACCCCGTTGTTTACCCTCACTTAGAACCCTAATAATATTGTTAATTGGATCAAAATGTCCAATTGAATCTGGTTCTGTGGATGGCATGCATAGAAGCCACACCCAATGTTCCACTGATTCAATTGAGGGGGCCCTTACTGGAAATAATATGCCCTTCTTATCGGATCAGGGCCCCTCCTCAAATTCTGTTTCATACTGCAACACCGTGACCCAAATCTTTAAATGTGCATTAGCCAACTCGAAAATGTCTATTTCTTTTAATGTCACGGGAAATTGACCATTTAAACAATTAAAATCTACTATGGGGAACTTTGAACCCTCCCTACCATTAGCTGCCAATTCATCCAACTTTTTCTTTGATGCGTTATCGGGCAGAGGTCTATATAAGGCAATTAAAAATGCATACTTGAAAAACTGTAGCCTCGTATTGAAACAGATTCGTTGTATCCCCCTACATCCCTCTAAATCTGAATGATATTTTAATTTAATATTCCCCGCTCCGCCACTTAAAATAAAATCCTATTTAAATCTACACATATTAAGGTTTAAACTCTCAATAAATAAAACCACCTACCCACTACCTCCCTCGTTACAATTAGCCACTTTAGTTTGAATACTATTAATCATATCTAGAAAAACCTCGTCATAATTTGATAAATGTGGGCAAATTGCCAACCTCTCTGTGTGCAAGTATTTCGAATACAGCTCGCTTGCATTTTCATTAAAAAATATTTTTAGTGCTATTGACGCTTTTAAACTAACCCCCATCCCCCACACCCCCATCTGTTGTTCAAGAATGGCTCGAATCTTATTAACATATAAATGGGTAATGTCCAGGGGATCTGTTATTATATCCTCTGACACTAGAAAGTTAAATGGATCACCGAATTTGGCACTGTAGACCTTCGTATGGTGCAAGGCACAGTTGGAAAGAAAAAGATCTGGAAGTGGGGATAATTGTGATGATGTTATATCATTATTAGTACTAGCTGTATCATTAACCAGAATGGTGGGGGGTGACATAGAATTGTCAATAGCACCAACCCCAGTCTGTTCAATTGCATTGGATGGAGGTGGCATGAAAGCCTCTAGGCTAGTTAGTATATCTTCCAGGGTTTTTGGGGATAGCTGATCAAGCCAGCCTGTATTGTCCTGTGACGGAATTTCCTTATGAGGACCCGGTTGAGATGCACTAGTAATACTAACATCATCTAAATGCTCCCTCATAAATCTATCTGTCCATTCCGGGTCCTCCACCATGTCAATGTCACAAGTTAGATCATCTAAGCTGGCCTTGTCCCCAAAACAATATTTTAGAAAACCCCTATGCCACTCCATATTATCAAGAACTCGTGTAGGCTCATTCCTAAACTCGGTCGGTAGTGCGATGAATGGTTCAGGTCCACTAAAAATGGATGCTTCATGACCTGATGTTGATAGCACTGCTAATTCATTAATCTATAGAAAAAAGGGTTTATTTTCTATGTGAAATATCCATTATTTTTATAGAGTTTAAAAACTATGTTTATTTTTCACCCCACCCTGAAAACTTAATTCCCCCTCCTAGCTTTATTTTAACTAAATACTTGCCTCCGTCCCCAGAAAGTTCAGAAAGAAGCAATACCCTATTTATCCTGAAGCATTTCTAGCTAGATGTCTACCGGGGTATTAAATAAGTAGCATTTTACACCTCCCTCAAAACTTAATTTCCCCCTCCTAGCTTTATTTTAACGAAATACTTGCCCCCTTACTTCATATAAAGTAGCCAAAATAGAACTTAGTAATTTTTTTAATTACACTGAAAAAAAAGAACACCTAAAAAGCCTCCCCCCCCCCCATAAATATTCGCTAGTTTGGGGTGTCATAGACAATGCATTGTTTTGACTAATAGCAAAAGAGTGGTTATATTTAGGTATCTCTGGGGGAGCAGAGATATTTAAATCAATGGTTGGTTTGGGGGTTTAATATTATAGTGCAAATAACATTTTAATATCTCTGACACACACTTTTACAGTGTTGAAAAAAATGGCGAAAAGAAAAGGCTAAAAAAGAGTTGGAAAGAAATAGATAGATATTTCTATAACCAAGTAGAAAGTAGAGGTAAAAATGCTTACATTTCCAAATTCTAACTGCACTTGTGTGCCTGAAGGCCCTGGCAAAGCATGAAGGGGGGCAACCTCACGATCTTGAGTAGACGGTGCTGAGGCATTATGTGGAGCCACCCACTCTCTTTTCAATTTTCTGCTAGGTTGCATAGAGGATATCGCAGGTAGCGCAGAGCTGACCCTGGCGTGAGAGGCTCCGGGCATTAAAAGTTGAGTGGTCAATGGGTGGCCCAGAGCATGTGTAAAGGAACCGACATATCTTATGATGGAAGGCCTTGCAGCTTACATCGGTGTGGCATCGTTCCCTCTTGCTCTCTTTTCAGGGGAAGAGTATTTGTCGGAATCCTCCTTAAAAAAGAAGAAAAATTTAGTAAATGATAATCATATTATAGAAGAAAGAAATTAGTGAAAGATCTTTATAAAAGCCTCTTAATCATTTATAAAATCCATGAATTCGAAAATAAGTGCATTTAAAATGCCCCATCCCTTCCTGTCCATGAAGGTAAAACATTGAAGATTTAACTGAAACATTATTTGATTTTATAAAAGACATTAGAAAATAGAACACTCCTCTCATTAGATGTAATTGTCTGCAAAAGCAATGTTTTTCCGTGCTGTTAATAAAGGATCTATTCCGTTTAGAGAACAAAAGACATAGATCTAATTTTGCCAGCCCTCCCCATAAATTAAAGATTTCTCATTCTAGCTTAGAACTATCAAAATCGAAAACGATGGTGATCACTCCCTTCCCTCTTGATAATATAAAAAACACTATCGAAATAAAGGTTCATAAAAGTGGATAAAATTGAGCACTATAGTACTCTGCAACGACCATTTACATAATTTTCAATGTCATAAAAATATCTCTTTTACTTTTGCAAATAATTCACCCCTTTTTCAAATCGTCTAGAATTACGCACAGCACATACTCATAATTATTTCCGTTCCTATCTCGCATCCGTTGTTTGCTTAATTTAGATAACGCGCTTACGAAGGTTGTGAAAAAAAGGAAAATACAATTTCAACAATTATTTTATTCATAATATTAATTGGGGTCACCCCTTCCCCACAATTAATCTTTTTTTTCTCCAAAATAAGTACTTCCTTTTTTAAATACATACTTGTAAATACAATGATCCTATAATTAAGTTTGCTTAAAGTGCACTGAAATGTATTCTCACGTGGAAAAAGCTTTCTAATCAAAACAGCTGTTCTGAACAGGTGAATCATCATAGCTAGCATATTTACAGAAAGTTCACTTTTCCGTGTGAAACTCGAAATGATAGATAATTCTGTGTGGAACTCATAATGCTAGGAAATAAAAAAGCTTATATTAGTCGACAAATAATGTATGTTTAGTTACCAATATAATTCTTTTATTGTCCATTAGAATGAGTGAATGGATTCTTGTAGGTTTATTATAACTTCTGATAATCAACTGAAACAGAATGAACAATTCGTTCAATATATATAGAAAAAAAAGCATGATCATAACCAACTGTAAACCGGTATTTCTAGAATGAGACCATTCTTTTGATTACGCAATTTGATAATTTCTAGTTTTCAGGTTAAAAAAAGTATTATGATGAAAGTGCGTCAAAAACCAATCTGGTTGCGCTATATATTCACAATTATACTTCAAAAACCTGTTTGTTCACTTTATAGGTCTATAATATAAAAGGTTTGGTCGCTTTTTTACAATGTGCACGTCAAACTGCACTGTATATGGTGTATATGGATTATAGCACCCCTGAAATCACTCGTGATACTAAGTATATGGTTACTACTCCTATCAACCTTAGTTCTGCCCCAGGATAAATGGATGATAGACTATCTATCAATAATTGTAATGACATGATTTTTATGCAATTCTGAAAAGGGGCCTATGCTAGCTTTGCCTGTCACTCAGACTATCTCTCTTGGCTTTTTTAATAATTAGATATGGTTCTCAACTTTTTCATCATAGTCCACAAAAGTGATTTTAATTCGCTGGACGTTTTGGCTAAGGGAATTGAGAATAAAGTAAGTATGTATGCTCTGAAATGTAAAAAGAAATCATTTGTAATTTGAATCCCATTCTCAGGCATGAACACAGGGATATGGATCTTTGAATACAAGTCCCTTTCTCTGGTCCTATAGTCAAATTTAAAATGATATTCAAGAAACTTCTAACTACTCTTGAAGTTCAAACCGTGTTGATTGTTGTAGCATATTTGCGGTGAAACTCTTTGAGAAATAGTACAGAAATTGCCATTTTAGTGCCATATGGCATTTGCAGATGGCAGAATTTAAAAAAATTACTTAGATATAAGAAACAACTTTTAGCCATTAAAAATCTCTCTATGATGTTGTAGTAGCGCGCTAGACCTGTTGAAAAAAAAACGGGAGACAGATCACTGCTACCTATGCAAAAAAGTGATTTTCCTTGCTGTTTAGGGAGGGGGACTGTAAATTCCCTGCAAAAGGGTTGTGGTAAATGGGTTGTGGGGGATTGTCCTCATCAAAAATATATTTTATATCCGGAAGTCAACTACGCTGAACAAAATGCCTCTCTCAAAATTTTGATTGTATGTGTTCTGGGGTATAATGGGCGTGGGGGGAGGGCTAGTTGCCCTACAATCACTTTTGACTGTTAGAAAGGGCACTAGCCCTTTGAATTTTTAATCAAATGAGCCGTTTTCGAAGTTTCTACGACAACGCCTTCTAAAAAAACCCTATATGCCCCCAGGGCATAACTTAAATGCCTTGCCCTGACGGATGTGGGGGATTGTCCTCCTGAAAAACGTATTTTCTATCTGGAAATCAACTACGCTGGACAAAATGGCTATCTCAAAATTTTGACTGGATGTGTTTGGGGGAATGTTGGGCGTGGGGGGGGGGCTAGTTGCCCTCCAATCACTTTTGACTATTAAAAAGGGTACTATCCCTATGAATTTTCAATCGAATGAGCCTTTTTAAAGTTTCTACGAAAACGCCTTCTATCAAAACCTTATAAGCCCTAGGGCATAGCTTAAAACCCTTGTCCTGAGGGTTGTGGGGGAGTGTCTCCTATAAAACATATGTTCTATCTTGAAATCAACTAAGCTGTACAAAATGGCTATCTCAAAATTTTGGTTGGATGTGTTTGGGGAACGATGGGCGTGGGGGGGGGGGGGGCTAGTTGCCCTCAAATCACTTTTGACTATTGAAAAGGGCACTAGCCCTTTGAATTTCCAATTGAATGAGCCCCTTTTGAAGTTTCTACGGCAACGCCTTCTATAAAAACCTTATATGCCCCAAGGGCATAACTTAAAACCCTTGCCCTAAGGGTTTTGGGGGAGTGTCCTCCTCAAAATAATATTTTCTAGCCGGAAATCAACTAAGCTGAACAAAATGGCTGTCTCAAAATTTCGATTGGATGTTTTTGGGGGGAGAATGGGTGCGGGGGGGGAGGGGGCTAGTTGCCCTCAAATCATTTTCGATTACAAAAAAGGGCACTAGATTTTTCTAATCAAATGAGCTCCCTTTGAAGTTTCTACGACGATCCTTTCCATATGAAATGCCTCTGGGGAAAAAAAAACAATAAATAAATAAATAATAAATCATTGGAGACGCATGGCCTTTACTATACGCAACGCTACAGCGTTGCCTCTGACTTCCTCGAGTCATTCAGAGGTAAGGTGTCGCAAATCACGCCCGATCATATTTACCACCCTCTGCAATCTTTTATTTTGCACTGAAGGTCTGTGTCTTGAAGAAAACACCAAAGTTAGTGATTCATCCCTCTGAAAATTTTCCAGTAAATTGTAGCTAAGCTTAGGCAAACGAAAGGTAGGCTTTTCTTATTTTTGTGACTTTTGTATAAAAAAGTTCAAAGATGCGATAGTTCCATCCACACTCAAGAAACTTTTCTTATGGGGGCCAGAGGGATTCAGGGGTGTAATTTGCTATGGAGTTCAGGGAGCAACAGTCCTCCCCTCCCAAAAGAATATTGATTTACCCCCTCCCCTTGCTAAAATATACTTTATTCAAAAATCTTGCCAAGCCCAAGATAAGCCTGCATAATTCAAGCATCTACAGAAAAGGGTGAGTTTTCTTTTGTGTAGGCTATCTTTGCCTTCATGGTACTATACGGCAAATTTTTCAGTTTTCCTTCATTTTCACTTGATTAGGGAAAATTGGATTCAACTTTGCCCCCCCCCCTCATGATTTTTACGAAATTACGCGCAGGGGAATTCAGATGGAGTTAATGGTTAAAAATAAAAACTGTTAAACCAGAAAAGTATATTTTGTTAAATTATAATTTCTAAAACCGGTGGCGTAATTTCGTTAAAATCAAGGATGGGGAGTTCGTCAATTTTCCGAAATTGAGGGAAAATGGCAGTGAAAACTGACAAATGATCCGTATATGACCATAAAGGCAAAGATAGAGGCTACTAAAGAAAACTGACTCGTTTCTGAAGACGCTTGAATTGTTCAGGTTATCTTAATCTTGACAATATTTTTTGCAGAAACTGGATTTCACCTGGGGGGGGGGGCTAACTGAGATCTGGGGAGCAAACTTGGGTCTGGAATGGGTGGCTGCCACCCCCCTGCCCCATTACAAATTACGCCCCTGCTTGAAACTTATTGCAGACCTATCATCTTATTTTGGATGAGTGGGGAGAGCTGAAACTATATTTAAGTGTCCTCTAGATTCTGTGGTCGGTGAACATGACCAATGTTGGGTTAATTGTAGGACCCTCTCTGTAGGACCCACAAAAGTAGGTAATTAAGATTTAAACGTATTAGAACCGAAACTATGCAAGATCCATCTTTGGTCTCCTACAGAAGGATGAAGGGTGCCTAAAAGTGCAATTCTCGATTTGAAGATTTGGGTAAAATAGATGCGATTCAACATTTTGGCGTGTTCCCAAGCTTACGTTCCTTCTTACCAAAGAAAAGCCTGTCTGCAATCCTGGTAGATTGTTATTTAAATACAGTATCTCTTTCTGGCTTACATTTCGATCATAACCCCGAGAATTAAATTTTCTGATAAGCTGAAGCTGAAGGTCTGATTTACGTTTAGATTTATTGAATTTTTGGGAGGTGTTTCTCCCTTTTCAAAATCCCCTAATCCATCAAAATCTTTCTTTCTTCTGAGGCTTGGTGCCTTTGGTGGGTAGATATTAAACGTAATGAAATTTATATATTTGCAATCTGCATAAAAATCTAATTCTTAATCATACTGCTAAGACTAACCGAAACAATAGTTACCATTCCTGATTGAGTCTCAGATGGCAATTTTGTTTCACCAGCCAGTTTTTTGAAAACATATTTTTCAACTTTTGATCACTATGGGCTGGGGTTCGCTCTTTACTAGGTTGCAGCTACCGCTGTAACCATGATTCGCAGCATTTTAAAGTTTGCATCCTCTTGCGATCATCTTTATGCTCAATTTAAAATTTAATATCGATTTTAGTCGCAGGTTTAAGTTTATCTAAAAATAAATCAGGCCTTTTTCGTTAAAAAAGTGAGTCATCTACTCTGTCTACAAGCTCAGTGTAATATCAACCAGGGAGAATGTTGCTCTAAATGCCAAGTATCTTGTTGACAGACGTACGACTAAGATTATATATAAAAAAATTTTTGTTAGTTTTTTTATATTTGGATTAGCCTCTATTCGTTCAAGGGTGTGATTTAGCTCGATTAATTAATAAGTATACAAAATGTCAAGGATGTCTCCCCTGTACCTTACTGATTTACGATTGTAAGCACGATTAAGTTGAAAATAGATTTATTATTTCTTTTGTTCAGGGATCTTTTGTTGCAAGTGGTGCATAACGATGTCAAGGTAGCATGATAAAACGAGGGTCATTAACGCATATGAGTTCACCAATTACTTTGGTAATTCGTTAATTGTAATGACAACACACAAGAACTGAAGCTTGGTTATTCCTCATGAATTATACCAAATATGATGATAATATAATACTTTAGAAACGAAATTATTGAAATTACGACAAAAAATTCTGGAAACCAGGCCGCGCTGAACACATCATAGGCAGTGCGATAGCGCTGCCTAAGTAAAGAAGGATGTGGGCACAATGTATTATTTATTTTTTCTTTTTCTTCTTCTCCATTCCCGGGCTCTTCGTATCGAAGGAGTTGTAATAGAAACTTCGATAAGGGCTCATTCGATCGGAAATTGGAGTGGTTAGTGCCCTTTTTAATATTTGAAAGTGATTAGAGGGCAACTAGCCCCCCCCCCCTGCGCCCATCTTTTCCCCAAACGCATCCAATCTAAATTTTGAGCTACCCATTTTGTTCAGCGTAGTTGATTTCCAGATAGAAAATATGTTTTTGAGGAGGATACTCCCCTATAACCCTCGTGGCAAGTGTCTTAATTTATGCCCTGGGGGCATGTTAGAACAAGGTTGGCATTTATTCATTTATCAATATGTCAGTTATTTTTTTTTTCCTTTAGAGTAGGGCACTTCATATGGAAGGGGTCGTCGTAGAGACTTCAAAAGGGGTTCATTCGATCGGAAATCTAAAGTTCCAGTGCCCTTTTTAATAGTCGAAAGTAATTGGAGGGCAACTAGCCCCCCCCCACGCCCATGATTCCCCGAAAAACATCCAATCAAAATTTTTAGATGACCATTTTGTTCAGCGTAGTTAGTTGCCCGATAGAAAATATGTTTTTGAGGAGGACACTTCCCTAAAACCCTCAGGGCAAGGGTTTTAAGTTATGCCCTGGGGGCATATAAGGTTTTTATAGAAGGCGTTGTCGCAGAAACTTCAAAACAGGCTCATTCAATTGGAAATTCAAAGGGCTATTCCCCTTTTAAATAGTCAAAAGTGATTGGAGGGCAACTAGCCCCCCCCCCTACGCCCATCATTCCCCCAAACACATACAATCAAAATTTTGAGATAGCCATTTTGTTCAGCGTAGCTGATTTCCATATAGAAAATATGTTTTTGAGGAGGACACTCCCCCACAACCCTCAGGGCAAGGGTTTTAAGTTATGTCCTGGGGGCATATAAGATTTTTATAGAAGGTGTTGTCGTAAAAACTTCAAAAAAGGCTTATTCGATTGGAAATTCAAAGGGCTAGTGCCCATTTTAATTGTCGAAAGTGATTGGAGGGCAACTAGCCCCCCCCCAAACATTCCCCCGAAAACATCCAATAAAAATTCTGAGGTAGCCATTTTGTTCAGCGTAGTTGATTTCCGGATAGAAGGTATGTTTTTGAGGAGGACACTCCCCCACAGCCCTCAGGGCAAGGGTTTTTAGTTATGCCCTGGGGGCATATAAGGTTTTTATAGAAGGCATTACCGTAGAAACTTCAAAAAAGCTCATTCGATTGGAAATTCAAAGGGCTAGTGCTCTTTTTAATAGTCGAAAGTCATGGGAGGGCAACTAGCCCATCCCCCCACGCCTATCATTCCCCAAATACATCCAATAAAAATTTTGAGATAGCCATTTTGTTCAGCGTAGTTGATTTCCAGATAGAAAATATGTTTTGGTGGAGGATACCCCCCAAAACCCTCAGGGCAATGATTATAAGTTATGCACTGGGGGCATATAAGGTTGTTATTGAAATCTTTGTCGTAGAAATTTGAAAAAGTGCTCATTCGATTGGAAATTCAAAGGTCTAGTATCCTCTTTAATAGTCAAAAGTGATTTGAGAGCAACTAACCCCTCTCTCATACCCACCTTTTCCCCAAACACATCCCAAATTTTTTATTAGATAGCCATTTTATTAAACGTACCTGGAAGTTTTGGAAATTAGGTTTCTAAGGATGACAGCCCCTCCCCCACAGCTCTCAGGGCAAGGGTTGTAAGTTATGCCCTGGGGGCATATAAAGTTTTTATTGAAAGCGTTGTCGTAGAAACTTCAAAAGGGCTCATTCATTTGGAAATTGAAAGGTCTAGTGCCTTTTCCAATAGTTGAAAGTGATTGAATAGCGACTAACGCCTCTCTCATGCCCACCCAGCTGGAGATAAATTTTCAGCAGTTTTCAACAACATACACCCTTTTAAAAATCTGGACACAAATAATTATTATTATTATTATTTTAGTACCCATTATCAAACATACAAAATGTTGTAAATGGAGTACAAGAAAAGAAAAAAAAGTAACATTAATTAACAACAAAATATCCGAAGAAAACTTAACTACAGAAAAACAAGATTAAGAATATTCCTAATCAAAAAAGACAAACAAAAAAGACAAATTTAAGTTATTGCGACATAGGGCTTGGTTCAGACGCCTTTGAAAATCGAGCACGGCGATTCAGTTCAGCTATAAGCGGGTATACCATACTTCAGAGATATACCATACTTCAGAGATATATTCGAATTCCTCATCCAAACTGGAAGACGAAGCGGATACTTGCCATATCTGTAGAAAACAGACCGAATACTGCGGCGATCAGACGAGGTAAATATTTTCCAAAACGGAGATAAGGATAGCACATGTGGCAAAACAAAAGCGTTATACACCCTTGCGAGCAGAAAACGGTTAAAGTGACACTTCATTGAAACGAGAATCCCAAAAGCTCTGCGTGTCTTTACAGCAAACAAGGAAACAAGGCAATCGTGGGTTTCTTTAAGATCGCTACAAATTGGAAGGCCGAGGTATATAATCTTAGACGAAGACTTAATCGTATAAATTTCGAAAATAACATCAACTGGTGCACTATCTTTAACGCGGCTATTCAACAAGAGAACTTCACTCTTCTGGGGATTGAAAGAAAGACCTATGTTACCATATTCCTTACTAAAAACAAGGAAAGTCTCTTCGATGCCTATAAGTTTTCTACTCGCGTTCAAAATATCGTCGGCATAATCGACCAGCGAAACATTAAGACCTCTAAAGATGCATGTGGACTGAACCGGTTCTTGCGATGAAATAATACTATTATTGAATAGTGGTGGTGAAGTAAGTGCTCCTTGGCGTATTCCCTTCTCTACGGGTATAAGGCTAGAAGATATGGTTATTAACACACGGTACATTTACACGCGCTTTTAAATTACCATACATATTCCTCAGTGCGCGTATAATAGACTTATCCACGCCACGTTTCCGAGCCGACAACAATATCTGAGGGTAGACACCGGAGTCAAACGCGCGGTTGACATCGTGACCGGCAAAATACAAAGTCTCATTTGAATCATCGGCGTCAATAAACAAATTAGCAATCATATAATGCGAGTGTTCTCTACTCATTTTCTTCTTGAAACCAAATTGGTTATCCGGCGTGTTACATGTAGCACTAAGCCTATTTACAACAAGCAATTCAAATAACTTGCACAGCATAGGCGCGACAGTTATCGGGCGGTAAGAAGAACACTACCCCCCGTCTTTTCCCTTTTTTAGTACAGGAGTAATTACACCCTTGCAGAATAGGTCTCGAACAATCCCAGCACTAAAATTCATTTGATACAGGAGACCAAGGTGATCTACAAGATTCTGCCTTCCCGCTTGCACATGCAATCCGCACAGGTTATCCACCTCCCTCGACAACTTCTTCTTGAGTTTCAAGAGTGCCTCACTGACTGACGAATTAGATAGATAGATTATTTTAATTTATATTTAGATAGATAATTATTCAGTTTATTTTAGCTCACCAATAAAACAAAAACATGGCGGAGTAAGGAAAAAAAACATTACTTGAAAAATAAACGATTAAATTATAAACACTATATACATTCAACACTATAGTACTAAATAGCTTACTACTCTTGATCCGCCATTGCTATCTCATGCAGTTAATAAAATTCATATAAATTTTTAGGGGATGAACTCCGGAGTTTAATGAAGCAAACCTCTTTATTTAATAGACATATAGATAAAATATAAACGATATATAATATAATAGATAGATAGATAGTTTATTTTAACCCACCAATAAAACAAAAACTTGGTGGAGTAAGGGAAAAAAAACATTACTTCAAAAATAATCCATTAGATTATATATACTATATACATTCACAACTCGTACATGACGTGCAACGGAAGGAAATCGTAAAGGTGCTCCAGTGCACCTTTTCTAGCATTGGTTTCCTGCATTACCACAACTTCACGAGGCTCTGGAATAAGATACTTGTCCAAGAGAAATCTATTTCTCTCGAACAGCGGTACTCGTAACAGAAATTTTAAATATTTTCAGAACGCAGATCTAGCCTTTATTCGCTGTTTCTGTAATACAGGGGACATTCCCATACAGGGGACAGGTAAAGAATATGTGGGAGTGCCACCACTCTATATAGCCTTGCCAGAATTGGCCGATTGTATGAATACTTCAGGGGGGCCATTTAGTTTCATACCTCCTCAAGTTCACCTGAAATGCAAAACTTGATACCATTCGCAAAAAAATCTGTTTACTTTCTTTGATAGCTTGGATGCACTTACGCTATTTTGATTTGGTTAAATTTTAAGAGAAGCAGTAGTCCCGAAAGTTTGAACATAATACCCTCAGTCGTTCTTGGGATACTGCTGAGATGCCTTATTGGGAATTAGCATTATCACAGTGTATTTTGATTTAATCTTAAGGCAACAAACTAAAGGGTGGGCGTGGGAGAGTGGGAGTGGAAGGGGGATTAGTCACCCTCCAATCACTTTCGACTATTAAAAAGGGCATCATCCCTTTCTATTTTCAACCAAATGAGCCCTTTTTGAAGTTCCTACGACAACTCCTTTGATAAAAAGCGCCTTTTACTAAACAACAACAACAACAACAAAATAATGAATTATGCCTACATCGACCTTTACTATCAAAATGTCAAGCCTTTTAATAAATTTTAAGTTTTTAAAAGAACACTTGGACGTTCGATTTCCAAACGAATAAGCGCTTTTTGAAAGGACAACAGTTTTTATAAGCATCTTACATGTCCCCAGGGTATAAATTACAACCCTTACCCTAAGGTCTGTTAGGGTGGTTGTCATCCTCTAAGACCGAATTTACAACTTTCAACGTAGTTGAACTTTCAACTACGTTAAACAAAATGGCTATCTCAAAATTTTAATTTGATGTGTTTGGGGAAATGGTGGGCGTGAGAGGGGTGGTAACGCTCTCCAATCACTTTCAACTCTTAAAAATGGCCCTAGCCCTTTCAATTTCCAATCAAACGAGCCCTTTTGAAGTTTCTACGACAAAACTTTCAATAAAAATCTTATATGCCCCCTGGGCATATCTTACAACCCTTGCCCTGAGGGCTGGAGGGGGGGGGGGGTTCATTTTCAAAGACCTAATTTCCAGAACTCTCTGCTACGTTGAACAAAATGGCTATCTAAAAATTTTGATTGGAAGTGTTTAGAGGAATGGTGGGCGTGAGAGGGGGATTATTTACCCTCCCATCTCTTTCGACTATTACAAAGGGCACTAGCCCTCTCATTTTAGAATTGAATGAGCCCATTTCGAAGTTTTACGACAAGTCTATCTATAAAAACCGTATATGCCCCCAGGGCAGAACTTACAACCTTTGCCCTTGGGGCTCTGAGGGGTTTATCATCCTTAAATACATAATTTCCAGAACTTCCTTCTACGTTGAATAAAATGGCTATCTCTAAACTTTAGATGAATTTTTTGGGGGAAATGGTAGGCGTATAAGGGGTTAATTACTCTCCACTCACTTTCGACTATTAAAAAGGGCATTTTCAATTTCCAATCAAATGAGCCCCTTTTGAAATTCCTACAACAACTTTCCTTTTGAAATTTCTATATAAACTTTACATGCCCCCAGTGCATAACTTACAACCCTTGCACTGAGGACCTTGAGGGGGTTTTAATTCTAAAGAACTTAAGTTCACGAACTTTCAACTAGGTAGTAGAGAATGGTTGTATACAACTTTTAATTAGACGTGCTTTTAGATATGTCGGGCGTGAGAAAGACGTTTGTCGCTATTTAACTATAGTCGGCTACTAAAACATGCACTAACCCTTTCAATTTCCAATTAAATGAGCCTTTTTGAAGTTTCTACGCTTTCTATTTAAACATTATATGCCCTCAGGGCACAATTTACAACCCTTACCCTGAGGGCTGTGGGAGGAGGGGTTGTCATCCTTAAAGACGAAATTTCCAAAACTTTCAACTATGTTGAATAAAATGGCTATCTGAAATATTGATTGGATGTGTTTGGAAAAAGATGGGCGAGAGAGGGAGGTTAGTTGCCCTCAAATCACTTTCGACTATTAAAAAGGGCACTAGCTCTTTGAATTTCCAATCGAATGAGCCCTTTTTCAAGCTAAAAGCCTTATATACCCCCAGGGCATAACTTATAACCCTTGCCCTGAAGACTCTAGGGGGAGTGTCTTACTCAAAGGTATAATTTCCTGAAGTTTGAACTGCGTGGAACAAAATGGCTTGGAATCTCAAAATCTTTATTGGATTTGTTTGGGGAAATGGTGGGCGTGGAAGGGGTGTTAGTTGCTTTCCAATCGCTCTCGACTATTAAAAAGGGCACAACCCATTTCAATTTCCAATCGAATGAGCCCTTTTTGAAGTTTCTGCGACAACTCGTTATATAAAAACCTTATATGCCCCCTGGACATAATTTACAACCCTTGCCCTGAGGGCTCTGGGGGGGGGGGAGTTTTCATCCTCAAAGACCTAATTTCTATAACCTAAAACTACGTTGAATAAAATGGCTCAAAGTTTTGATTAGATGTGTTTGCGGAAAAGGTGGGCTGGAGGTGGGCTACAAAATTTGCACTTTACTGAAAAAATACAAATGAATGTGCATTGTCAGTTTAATATACATATACTGATATTTAGTAATCAAAATGTTAATATTAGTTGATTTATTAAAGTTATAAAAGTAAACACATTTATATTTTTTCAGTAAAGTGCAAATTTTGTTCTTGTCTTGCTAAGGCATAGGGGTTTTGAGCCCTACTCATGTTAATTTCTGCTCTTTTTGAGATTCACTCGGCTATTTATCGCAATTTCTGTTCGTTTTGGGTCTCATTTATTTATCGATGCTGATTTGTGGTAGTTTCACGCTTGGTAGATTATTTGATTTTATTTTTGCTCATTTTTTTTTTGATATAGTTCTTTACTTTTCTTTGAAAAAACTTATTTTGTGGAAAAAGTTTTTTTAATTAATCAAACAGTTCGTGCTAACGAACTGTAAGTAAGGAGCGACCCGGCTCAATAGTAACAGAAACTCTAAAAACCAGAATTTTGATACCCATAGATACATCAATAGAATCAGATTTTTATGCTGATATCAAATATATAAGTTTTATTAAGTTTAGTTACACCCATCAAAAGTTACGCGCCTGAGAAAATTCACCTCATTTTCGAAAAAAGGGGGAAACACCCCCAAAAAGTCATAGATAATTAATGAAAATCACACCATCGGATTCAGTGTATCAGAAAACCCTGCTGCGGAAATTTCAAGCTCTTATCTGCAAAAATGTGGAATTTCGTATTTTTTGTCTGAAGAAAGATCACGGATGTATGTTAATTTGTTTCTTTTTTGTTTGTTTGTTTTTTTTCCAGGGGTGATCTTATCGATCCAGTAGTCCTAGAGTATCGTAAGAGGGCTCATTTGAACGGAAATTAAAAGTTCTAGTGCCCTTTTTAAGTGACCAAAAAATTGGAGGGCGACTTGGCCCCCTCCCACCCTCATTTTTTCCCCAAAGCCACACAATCAAAATTTTGAGATAGACATATTGTTCAGCATAGTCGTAAATCTAATAAATATGTCTTGGAGGATGACTTAATCCCCCACAGTTCCCGGGGGAAGGGCTGGAAGTTATGAACTTTGCCCATTGTTTACATATAGTATTGGTTAATGGGAAGTATAAAGACGTTTCAGGAGGGATTTTTTTCTGATGGGGGGGGATTGTCGGAAGAGGGGGTTATGGGGGAGGATCCTTCAATGGAGGAAGTTTCCTTGGGGAAAGGGATATTTCTATGAAGGGGCACCGGATTTCCCAGCATTATTTAAAAAACGATCAGAAATTAAATAAAAAAAAATAGTTTTTTCAACTGAAAGTAAGGAACGACATTAAAACTTAAACACAAACCGAAATTATTACGTATATGAGGGGTTCGCCCCCTAGTCAATACCTCGCCCTTTTCGCTAAAGTTTTTTATAGTACTTTCAAAACAGCTATCTTTTCTAATTAACCGGCCTTTTTGATTCAGGGGTTTGTGATTCGAACACAATTCGAACTTTAGCGTAAAGAGCAAGGTATCGACTAGGGGGCAAACTCCCTAATATACGTAATAAAACATATGAATATTTAAGTTCGTTACGTAAGTTAATTCGTAAGTTACGTCAGAACAAAATTTCGAGAATGCCATTCAGCAAAAAAAGTAAAATTACTATGGCAATTTTGTTTTAATTATTCAAGTACGGTGAGCCAAAATCAAAGTTGCATTAATTCAGAAACGTTCAGAAATTAAATAAAAAAAACAAGTTTATTTGTAACTAAAAATAAGGAGCGACATTAAAACTTAAAACGAACAGAAATTATTCCGTATATGAAAGGGGCTGTCCCCTCCTCTATACCTCGCTCTTTACGCTAAAGTTTGAATCTGTCATACAACTTTATTTTTTAAAACAATAAAAAACTTTAGCGTAAAGAGCGAAGTATTGAGGAGAGGACAGCCCCTTTCATATACGGAAAAATTTCTGTTCGTTTTAAGTTGTAATGTTGCTCCTTAATTTCAGTTAAAAAATCTTTTATTTAATTACTATAAATTCCTAACCCCTAACCACCTCTAAATATTAAATGTTTAATTAAAATGTTACTACATCGTAGTTTTTCTCACTCAAAATAAGCAAATTATAACTGATTACAGAGAGGCAAACCGAATTTGTCCGATTTCAAAGAGCGGAGTTCCTGACTATGTTCCTTATAAGTAACAAGTACCATTCCTTTTTAATTGGTATTTCCATTGAAACAAAATGAAGAAACAAAATTGTACCGCTCCCTAGATTTAGTAGCCTACAAGTCTGGAATTGGGGCTGTTGGAAAGGTAATACGTTAATAAAACAATTTTTAATTCAAGCTTAAATAAAAAAAAGTTTTTTTTTTATTGTATAGAATTCAGAAAAAAAAAGACACGTTAAATTTTTTTAATGATCATTTACTAAAACAAGATAGTATAAAAATATAATATTTTATAAATAAAGTTGGGATATATATTTGTAAATTAGGGGGTGGGGGGAGGTAAAACATAGCATAAATTCAATACGTAACATAACCCCCCCTAGGTACCTTTTATTTAATCTCAGGGACTTATCTATTGAAATTTTGTGCTCATGCAAACGTTCACCATGTTATAGTTCTCCAGCTACGGGTATAGGAAGTTTCTTAGCCACCATTTTTAAGCCTCTTTTAAGCACACAGAAATCCTATATTAAAAATTCCATAGATCTTGTTGAGAAGTTAAAAAATCAAAGTACAACAGCAAATACCGTTTTATCTAGTTTCTATGTAGTTTCTATGTACACTTCATGCTATGTTCATAAGTGTGAGCATGCCTTACAAAGAAAATAAGAGGAAAATTCAGCTTGGTCGGATTACAAAACTTTGGAAATTGATACGATATTGACCCTTGTCCGTCTTTGCAACCAGTACTCCTCGTATTTTAAATTCCGAAACAAATTTTTTCTTCAAATAATGGGCTTATCAATGGGCACTGTCTTGTCTCCTTTTTTGGCAAATTTTTACATGGATTTCATACAAGAGTCTGCTTTGAATAGTTTCCACTTAAAACACTCCATCTGGTTTCGTTTTGTTTATGATATAGTTTATATTTGTGAACAAGGACGAGACTCTCTAAGAGATTTTTTGGCACATCTGAATTCTTTTGATTAGAATTTCCAGTTCACAATGGAAGTCGAAGATTCAGGTAAGCTGCCTTTCTTAGATGTTTTGATTATAAAAACTAATCCTGGTCTTGAATTTTCTATATATAGAAAGCCGACTCATAATGATGGATATCTACATTTCTCTTCCCATCACCCTCCTTCTGTAAAAAGAGGGGTAATAATCTCTTTAGTCGACAGAGTTTTAAAAATTTGTTCCCGTAATCATATAAATTCTGAACTAAATTATGTCAAGGATATTCTTTTTTGCAATGGTTACCCAATCAAACTCATTGAAATTATGATAGATAGACGATTAAAAAAGATAAAAGAACAAAATAGGGAGCTTGTTCCCCTTGATTCAGTTACACCGGCAATTGAGAAAAAAACTTTCATCGTTTTACCATATATCCCAAAACTTGGCGATAAACTTAGAAAAATTTTAAATAAACATAATCTCTCTGTTTCTTTCAGAACCGAACAAAATGTTGAACATTTTTTTAACTCAGGAAAGGATAAAACAGACCCTCTAATGGGTCGTGGTGTCTACATTATCCCGTGTTATTGTTGAAAATTTTACATTGTTAGAACACATCAACAACTAGTTTATCGTTTGCATGAGCACAAAATTTCAATAGATAAGTCCCTGAGATTAAAAAATAACAATGACAACTTTGATTCGGCATTGGCTTCGCATATTTTTGTAAACCCGACCCATCTAGTTCTGTTTGACGAGGCTACTTTAATATCAACTGTTAATGGCGTACCACAAACTTTTAAGGAGATAATTGAGATAAAAAAATATATGAACCAAAATTTAGCAATAAATAGAGATAGCCTACTGGAGAGATTTCATTGAGCCCAATTTACGACAGTTTAATCTTGAAGGACTCAATCAATATTTTCACCCGAAAAAAACTTAAAAGAACCTATTTGAATATCTAATGAAAACCTAAATTGTAGACAAGCCAAAATTAATGCAAGACGAAAGATCCTTACACAATCATCTTGGTAAATTTCATTTTCATTGATTCCTGCCTGGTTTTTTTATTCAGTGTCTATCTTGTCTTTGTACAGGAAACTTCAAAAGGTTAGATTCTCGTTTTTTTTTTTTTTCTCTTTTTATTTTTGTTTAGCACTGAGGACGACTTGGCGGAGGTCCTTGTCGAAATATTTGCTTATATTTTGTCTTCTTCATGGTTCGCTGGCTGACAAAATCCTCGTTTTTTCACCCTTTTTGATTTTATTTTTCATTCTGTTATTTTCTCTCTTCTCTGAGTTTCGTTTGTTAAATTCAATACGTAACCTAACCCACCCTAGGTACCTTTTATTCCCCCTAAACCCCAAAAAGTTAAAGTTAAAATATAGTTCACGGAGTGAGAAACCCTTTGTTCTCACCTAACTTCAATTCGTTCATGTATCTCTTTCTCAAATTTTCGTGGGCGATGGTTCCTTCAGGCACACGACGCTTCGATTTGTTCAGTTCAGTCACGCTTAAGAATATTATCATAGAAAACTTTGGTAAGTATTGTTTTCCAACTAAGAAAATATAAGATAGGGGATGAATTATTTTTAGCCTGCTCGTATTAAAATACCTCTCGATTGCGAAGACTACACTAAAATAGAAAAAAATGTTCCTGCGTCTATTTCGGAATTTTTTTTAGACATTTATTGCATTTCATGAGCTTCTTACAGTTTAACTGCTTACTCCAGTACAATCCCATTTTATGGGCCTCCCGGCATAATCACTGTAGACTAGGCAATGATAAAACTCGTTTTTCACGTCTTAACTGTTATAGAGCAGGCAGTGATAGCAAGACTTTCATTGCGTATACGATATGAAACTGTGGTTTTTTGGAGTTTAGATGGGGGAAAAGGTACCTAGGCTAGGTTGGGTTACGTATTTAATATATGCAATTCTTTACCCCCCTAATGTGCAAATATATAGCCCAAATTTCTTTCTAAACTTAATACATTCATCCTATTTTATTTTATTTGATTAGCATCAACCAAAGGTGACTTTTTAGAGAGGGCCATAAAATGGGATTTTGCCCTTGCTCCCCCTCCCCTAATGCTTAGATATAGTCTAAGGTCAAAAGCCAAAGTTTGCTAAAGCATTTTGTGGGGGGGGGAAGGTTAATATGAACGGCTGTTGTTGAAAACATTCCAATTAAAAAACAAATGGTTTAAGCTTAGATTAAGTGCTATTAAGAAGAAAACATGAAGAAGAAACAATTTTTACTTCATAATATGGAGAATAATTAAGGGCTAACACATTTTGACTACAGCTCTGCTATAATTGTCCCCGCCCTCCTAATATGCGAATATTTAGCTTGAATTATTTCCAATGGATTTTGCCATGTATCACTCTTGTTTCAACCCATGTACCGCGCAAATTCAATCAACTATGACTAAATCAATAACAGGAAAAAAACATAGGGAATATATAATTTTAACTAATTATAGCTATAATTTTAAGAGATCTGCCCATCCATCTAACAACTAAACGACCATAAAATCCTTCTCTAGAGGTCCATACCGCTCATCTACAAAACTTTGGAGCTTTGTATTTCTTTTGCCAAAAAGATTAAAGATGCGTGTTTTTTCCTTCCCAGGGATGATTGTATTCATCTTGGGGTCCGAGAAAATCAAGAGTAGGCTTATTTGAAGAAAAATTAAAATTTTCAGTACCATTTTCAGCAACCAAATAGATTTGAGAGCAACTAGCCGTTTTCCATTGCCCCTCTTTTCCCCAAACAAACTCGAGTGAAATATTGAGATGACCGTTTGATTTACCATGGGAAGTTCGAAATATAATAAATATGCCGGGTTGGGGGGGGGGGGACTGGTTGCCCTCTAATCACTTTTCACTTTTAAAAAGGGCAATAGAAAATTTCGTATTCCTATCGAATGAGCCCCCTACCAAATTTATGCGACCACCCTTTCGTGTGAAGTGCCATAAAAAAAATACTATATGGTCATTTGCCTATTAATCTCGTTGGATTTGTTCGCTTTTTTCCAAGACAATTTGATGATTCCATTTTTTTTTTTTTTGCTTAAAAAAGCTTGCTACATTTCATTAAAAATCAGACCGTACATAGGAATTAATTCTGGAGGGAGGAGAGGCCAGGTTTAAAAAAATATAATAAGATCGGATTGATCACTACCTAACCATAAATCTGGGGGTAGAAGGTGTATTTCAGCAGGGATGAATTGTCTACGGTGGGGATTTCTTCTGGGGAAAGATTTTCCGGGTAAAGTATTCCAGGGATAGATTTTCCGGCAATCTACAGGTTTCTTTTTTGTTTTAAGTTTCAACGTTGGTCCTTACTTTTAGATGTAAAAAATCTTTAAAACCTTACTTTTATTTAACTTCTGACAGTTTTTCAAATTATTGTGCTACCCATGCGTAAGCTTTCCCCTGAAAATTACCACTGGAAACTTTCATCCTCAAAGAAAGCTTTCCCCGTACACTCTCCCCCTGCAGAAAATCCCTCCTCAAAAGTTTTCCATTCATTTCCCTGTAATAAATGATATATGTGAGCAATGTGCAAATTGTGTAACTTACAGCCCTTTCCCCAAGGGTTATAAGGAGGGGAGTCATGTCATCTCCAAAAGTATGGTTATTGGACATTTCAGCTATGTCAAACAGGTCGTGATAACGAACTGTAAGTAAGAGAGCGACCCGGCTCAATGGTAACCGAAACTCTAAAAAACGGAATTTTGATACCAATAGATACATCAAAATAATCAGATTTTAATTCTGATTTCAAATATATAAGTTTCATCAAGTTTAATCTTACCCAAAAATTCCACATTTTTGAGAAAAAAAAACAAAAAAAACAACTAATAAACACGCATCCATGATCTTTCTTCTGGCAAAAATTGCAAAATTCAACATTTTAAAACAGTTCGTGGTAATCAAAAGTTTAAAATTACGCGCCTGAGAAAATTTGGTTGATTTTCGAGAACAGCAGAAAACACCCCCTAAAAGTTATAGAACGTTAATGAAAATCACATCATCATATTCAGCGTATCAAAGAACCCTACTGTAGAGGTTTCAAGTTCCTATATACAAAAATGTAGAATTTTCCAACTTTTGCAAGAGGAAAGATCACGGATGAGTGTTTATTGTGATTTTTTTTTTCTTTTCCCCAGGGGTAATCGTATTGATCCAGCGGTCCTAGAATATCGTAGGAGGGCTCATTAGAATGGAAATTAAAAGTTCTAGTGCCCTTTTTAAGGGACCGAAAAAATGGAGGGCAACTAGGCCCCCTCCCACGCTCATTTTTTCTCAAAGTCACCCAATTCAAATTTTGAGATAGCGATTTTGTTCAGCATAGTCAAAAATCTAATAAATGTGTCTTTTAGGATGACTTAATTGCCCATAGTTCCCTGGGGAAGGACTGCAAGTCATGAACTTTGCCCATTGCTTACATATTGTATTCGTCATTGGGAAGTATACAGACATTTTCAGGAAGGATTTTTTTCTGGTGGGGGGGAGCTGGAGGAGGGGGTTACTTGGGAAAATCTTTCCGTGGAGGATGTTTCTTTGGGATAAGGGACATTTCTATGGAGGGGGCGCCGGATTTCCAAGCATTATTTAAAAAACGATCCTAAATTAAATATAAAAAAAGATGTTTTTTCAACTGAAAGTAAGAAGCAACATTAGAACTAAAATGAACAGAAATTATTACGTATATGAGGGGGTTCTCCCCCAAGTCAATACCTCGCTCTTTACACTGCAGTTTTTTTTAGTGTTTTCAAAAGAGCTATCTATTCTAATCTAATTAAACGGCCTTTTTGATTCAGGGGTTTGTGATTTAATTTTTTTTTTAACTTTTAATGTAAAGAGCGTGGTATTGACTAAGGGGAGAACCCCCTCATATACGTAATAACATATACTTAATAAAAAAAAACAATAAAAAAAACAAGCGATACGGCTCAATTGTAATCGGAACTTTAAAAAAAAGGAATTTTGATGTCAATAAATGTATCAAAAGAATAAGCTTATAAAGCTGATTCTAAATATATAAATTTTATTAAGTTTAGTATTACTCATCAAAGGCTACGAGCCTGAGAAAATTTACTCGATTTTTTAAAGAGGGGGGAAACATCCCCTACAAGTGAAAGAATTTTAATGAAAATCACACCGTCAGATTCAGCGTATCAGAAAACCCTATTACATAGGTTTCAAGCTCAAATCTGCAGAAATCTGCAACTTTGTATTTTTTGCCAGAAGAAAAACACTTAAGTTTGACACTGTCTCACAACTTTATTTTTTTAAAACAATAAAAAACTTTAGCGTAAAGAGTGAGGCCTTGAGGAGGGGACAGCCCCTTTCATATACGGAATAATTTCTGTTCGTTTTAAGTTTTTATGTCGTTCCTTACTTTCAGTTTAAAAAACTTGTTTTTTTTTTATTTTATTGAATCAAAGAGCTATGCCAAAATTTTGATCTCATGTCTTTGAGGAAAAAGGGGCGTGGGAAGGAAGCACTTCTAATCTTCTTAGTCTCTTAAAATGGGAACTAGAATTTTTTATTTTTGTTCAAATGATTCCACTCCTGATCTTCTGCGACCATTAGTTGGGTATAATCATCTCTGGGGAAAAGAAAAGATCAATAAAAAGAATCGCTGATCTTTCTTCCGGTAAAACATTAAAAATTCTGTATTTTTTGAGATAGCAGCTTGAAGCCTCTACATTAGGGTTCTCCGACATGATGAATATGATAGTGCGATTTTCATTAAGGTCACTTAATCTTCCTTTTCTAAAATCAAGCCAATTTTCTCTGGCTTAAACTTGATTAATTAAACTTGATTAATTCTATACATTTGAAATTAGAATACAAAGCCAATTCCTTTTATATATCTGCTGTTATCAAAATTCCGTACTGTAGAGTTTTGGTTACTATTGGGCGAGTCGCTTCTACTTGCAGTTCGTTACCATGGACAAGGACTGCTTGATACAAGTAACGAGTGAATGGAAATATGACTGAACAAAACAAAATTATTGCAACATTCTTTCGTGTTCCCAAAGTAGTGCAAGACGGTAAAAGTAAAAAAGACCCCTTGATTTTACTTTTAAAAGATTATTTATATATATATATATATATATATATATATATATATATATATATATATATATATATATATATATAAATATATATATATATATATATATATATATATATATATATATATATATATATATATATATATATATATATATAGCCTTTTTTTCAATGGAGATATAATTTATTCACAAGAAAAACAAACAAAAAAGCAAGAAGCCCAGTAACCTGGGCTTGTATTGCAACTCCAAAAAAACTTATATCAGTGCATTCGGGTTCCCATTTCACAACAACAACAAAAAACAAAAAAAAACACATAAAACATATTAAACATACTTAAAAAAACTATGAAAAAAAAGATTATTAGAATTCATAAACTTGGAGGTAAAGGTACCTCAACTGCTCACGGAAGCCAGACCTTTCAGCAGCGTTACTAATAGAAGATGGTATTTGAGACCTCAGTAACGGAATGACATGACGAGCAGAGAGAGTACACCTCGCCAACCGTCTAATCGGCCTTCAACACATAACAACCAGTCGTTTTGAATGCCCATGGACATCAGAAACTATATATATATATATATATATATATATATATATATATATATATATATATATATATATATATATATATATATATATATATATATATATATATATATATATATATATATATATATATATATATATATATATATATATATATATATATATATATATATATATATATATATATATATATATATAGTATATGATATTGGACTGTCATCCTCCTCAAACGTCGTATTTAGCTATCTAAATTGATTGCATAAACGTGGTTTTTTATTGATTTTAAAATAATTATAAGTATGCTGAGATCACGAGCGTCACGAACCTGATTAGCGTAGAAGACCGGCGGCGGTGGGGCAAAAATAGCAGCGGCGGTGCTCTGCCGGCGCGCCGCCAAGGACTTTTTCGCGCTGACGCCGGTGAGATGTCGGCGGCGTGCTGCCGGCGCGATCAATGTTGACTGCAAGCATTAATGTTTTCATCAGTCTCTCTCAAATCCCAGCTTGAATTTACACAAGATTCGGGCCTATTCATGATTTAAAAACTTCGCAAGTCGCTGGCTGGACGGTGGTCTTCTTCGTTGTTCATCAAGAGAAGTAGAAATGTGGTAGAAACGAAATGACTTTAGCGTTTCAGAACCCTTGCATAATAGTTGAAATAATAGATAATAGATTCGCCATGGCATTCAATAAGATCCAAGAAATCTAATTAAAAGGGAGTACACACAAATCGGATCGGATTTTTATGCTCATTTCAAATATATAAATTTCATCAAATTTAGTATTACCCATCAAAAGTTACAAGCCTGAGAATATTTGCCTTGTTTTCGAAAAAGGGGGAAATACCCCCTAAAATCATAGAATCTTAATGAAAATCACACCATCAGATTCAGCGTATCAAATAGCTAAATTATATGAATATAAAGCTCCTGTATGCAAAAATCGTGAAATTTTGTATTTTTTTGCCAGAAGAAAGATCACGGATGCGTTTTTATTTGTTTGTTTTTTTCCCCAGGGGTGAAAATTGACCCAGTGGTCCTAAAATATCGCGAGAGGGTTCATTCAAACGAAAATCAAAAGTTTTAGTGCCCTTTAAGTTATCCAAAAAATTGGAGGATAACTAGGACCCCTCCCACGATCATTTTTTTCCCAAAGGCACCGGATCGAAATTTTGAGATAGCAATTTTTTCAGCATAGTCGAAAAATCTAATAACTTTGTCTTTAGGTGTAAAACGAACCCGCCATAGTCCCTGGGGGAAGGGCTACAAGCTGTGAACTTTTGCCCATTGTTTACATATAATATTTGTTACTGGGAAGTATACAGCCATGTTTGGGGGGTGGGGGTGTGCACTGGGATTGATTTCAAAGGGGAGAATCTTTCTTTGGAAGGGAAATTTCTGATGAATGAATATGCTTGGGGGAATGTTACACTGGGGGGTTTGACAGAGTTACTATACGAAATTCTTTTTAATTGCCGTACATTCTCTTTGCCAAATGTTTTATATGGAGATGTTCCGGGGGGATTGTCCGTGGGCGTTTTTCCTCGCGTTTTGTCTTCTGGGAAAATATTTTCCACAGAAGGGGGCATTTCTGGAGTGACCGAGAAACGGATTATAGATTAAAGTCTTATTCCAGTGAAAAAATGCTAAGGAGAATTTTTCAGGGTGAATCATCCACAAGCAAATTTACAGAGAAAGGGGGATTTTCAGCGAGGAAGGAACTGTCTGAAGGGAGTTTGACGGGGGGGGGAGGCACTATACGTTGGATGAAATTTCCACAGCGGAGTTCCTTGAGGGGGCGGGGTATATTTCATGGAGGGTGAGCCAGATTTACCGGTATTATTAGAAAAACAAACATAAATTATGCCATATATGAAGATTGCCCCTCTCCTCAATACCTTATTCTCTACGCTAAAGTTTGGCTGTTTACTAACAGGGGTTGTTTAATTAGAATAAAGATATTTTTTGAAAGTACTAACAGCTTTAGAGTAAAGAGCAAGGTATTGAGGAGGGGCAACCCTTAATATCCGGAATAAATCTGCCAAAACTAATATGCAAATTGGGATTTAATTTTTCATCTATGGTAAGCCAAAATCGAACCTGCATTAGTTGAAAAACGTTCAGAAATTAAACAAAAACAAGTTTTATTTTTAACTGAAAGCAAGGAGCGACATTAAAACATAAAACTAACAGCAATTATTCCGCATATGTAAGGGGCTGTTCCCTCCTTAACGCCTCGCTCTTTATGCTAAAGTTTCACTCTTTCTCACAACTCTTCTGAGTGTACCCCTTATCAAGGAGAAAGGATGAATAAGATATCATTTGTTATGCCCCCCCCCCCCAAAAAGTGACTGCCAGCCTAAAGCTGAGACAGTGGCGATTCTGACCTCTCTTGAGCCTGGGAAAAAATCTTGATTAGCCTCCCCCCTGTCTTCCATTCAGGCCAAATTTCAACAAAAGTTTCATTTATTAACAAAATTTTCCGTTTATTTGATTCTGACTTATTTACTTTAGCCTCTGCAACATTATTTACTTATCTCGTCACAATTGATTGCTTCTAATTCTTTAATTCGGTCTAATTACTTTTTGCTTAAAATTCAGTTTACAATTACTCAAATTCCGTCTTCTCACTTTTATATCCAAGGAATGGTGATGAAAACATGGGAAAATGAAAATTTCGGATTGAGTTTGCTTGTGCTTACTGCCAACTGCACCCTCTACTTTATTGAACAAAAATAAAATTTCAAAATTAAACAACGGTCATAACTGTCAGATTATTTATTTGAAATTTCGCAACCCTAAAATTTCTGCGCCCGGGACAAGTGCCTTTTTGCCCCCTCTTAAACCGCCTTTGACCTGAGAACTATAAATTCTAGGCCCTGACTATAAATATAAATTTGAAAGTACAAAAACAATGAATTCGCAGCCCAAAAAATATTAAAAAAAAAAATTTAAGAGCTCAAGGGTCTTCCCTTCTAAACATTACAGATTAAACTTTCTATAGTTCAGGGTTTTTCGGGAAATATATCAAGACGAAAGCAAGCAAAATAAAAAATAGTAAATGCTTTTCCAGTCACTAACAAAAAGCACGCCAGCACACTTCACCCCCGCAATTCACAGAAATATTTAAGTCAGAGCTTTATACCATCTTGAAGTTGGTAAATGAAAAGTATATAAAAGATGTACTGTTCTAAAAATGAAAGCTCCCAGATACAAATGCTGCGTGTCCTCTCCCTACCGTTAATGTAAATACCATTATTTTTATTATCTATGTCTTACCAACTTCATAATTCTTTGTTTAAAAACAGGTCTAATTTCCATTGGTCTTTTCTTTAGACTTCCTCGAGGCATTCAGAGGTAAGGTGTCGCAAATGACGCCCCATCATATTAACCGCCCTCTGCAGTCATTTATTTTCCACTGTAGCTGAAGGTCTGTGTCATGATGGAAAACAATGTAAAGTGTGATTCATTCCTCTGAAAAATTTCCAGTCAATTGTAAATAAGCTTAGGCAAACGCAAGGTAGGTTTTTCTTACTTTTGTATTAAAAAGTTCAAAGATGCGATATTTCCATCCACACTCAAGAAACTTAGAGATTTTTCTGATGGGGGCCAGAGGGATTCAGGGGTGTAATTTGCTATGGAGTTCAGGGAGCAACAGTCCTCCCTCCCAAAAGAATCTTAGTTTACCCCCTCCCCTTGCTAAAGTGTACTTTCTTCAAAAATCTTGTCAAAACTAAGATAAACCTGCATAATTGAAGCATCTACAGAAACGGGCGAGTTTTCTTTTGTATAGGCTAGGCTATCTTTGCCATCATGGTAGGCTACTATACGGCAAATTTTTCAGTTTTCCTGTCATTTTCACGTGATTTGGGAAAATTGGATTCAACTTTGCCCCCACTCCCGTCTTGATTTTTGCGAAATTACGCGCAGGGGGATTCAGATGGAGTTAATAGTTAAAAATAAAAACTGTTAAACCAGAAAAGTATATTTTGTTAAATTACTATTTCTAAAACCGGTGGCGTAATTTCGTTAAAATCCGGGAGGGTGAGTACGTCAATTTTCCCAAATCAAGGGGAAATGGCAGTGAAAACTGACAAATGATCCCTGTATTACCATAAAGGCAAAGATATAGGCTATTAAAGAAAACTGACCCGTTTCTGTAGACACTTGAATTATGCAGGTTATCTTAATCTTGACAATATTTTTTAACACGTTTTGCAACTTTTGATTACTATGGGCTGTGGTTCGCTCTTTACTAGGTTGCAGCTGCTGCTGAAACTATGATTTGCAGCATTTTAAAGTTTGCATCCTCTCGCGATCACCTCTTTGCTCAATATAAAATTTTTATATTCATTTTAGTCCCAAGTTCAAGTTTATCTAAAAATAAATCACCCCTTTTTCGTTGAAAGAGTGAGTCATCTACTCCGTCTACAAGCTCAGTGTAATATCAACCAGGGAGAATTTTGCTCTAAATGCCAAGTATCTTGTTGACAGACAGTGTTTCCACTTATCTTTTCAAAGAATCTGTAGAATCTTGACAATTTTCGGGAGAAAATCGGGAGATTGCTCTCAGGATTCGGGAGAAAATCGGGAGATGGATCTCAGGATTTGGTAGAATTTGTAGTTTTTTGTATTTTGTATTGAGTTTTTGGAGGTGTTCGAGTGATTTGAGTATAAATACCACATTCTAAATATTTGGAGTGCAGATTTACTGGAGCCAGCTGCAATTCCGGAAAGAAAATTCGGCAATCAACGTTGTCAAACCTGACAAAAGGAAGCAACTAGAAGCTTGAAATCTATTTAATTTTGAAAGTGCAGTTATATTTCATTCAGTCTCTAAGGCTGTTAAGTTAAGACATTTTTCTTCATCGACCCTTACTTTTTCTGGCCCTTTCAGATGCCACACGACAGCCCACTAAGTTCAGAACTGGGACAGAAAATCCTGAAGAATTACGGACACTAGGCCTTTGACCATTGAGTCTGAGTTAAGTGGACAATTTTTTTTTTACCACCATCCCCAGAGGTATTCACAAATGATAAAGAGAAAACGCAAAGTCGTACCTCATTAGTATTGATATAACTGAAAAAAAAGTATAAGAAATAGCAAAACCTTCAGGTACATATACCACATTACATTCATAATCTGTGTCTATCGCATGGCTTTTTAGCTGTGCTGGTAACTCAGCTGTGCTGGGATACGCTACTACTCCTTTTAGCCTCTTTCTGAGGGGCTGGTCAACCGTCAGTGTGTCTGCTGTAACTCCGTCTCGTTTCATTTCAAGTTTCGTCTGAATTGTGGATGTCAAAGTTACTGTTACCAAATGATTCCTCCTGCCTGTCTTTACTTCTTGAGTAGGCTGAACAGTCTTTCTGAAGCTACGTTCGAAAATGGCAAGGAAAACAAGTATTACACAAACTTTGCTAAGTTTGGTTTCCACGGTGGTCCCTCGCACTCAAAGCCGATTTCCAGTAATCCACGGCTGTCAGAGTAACTGTTTTATCATCATTGGCACTATCGGAATGTTCCCGCCATTCTTCGTCAATCGTACTTTTCGACTTTTTGTACTCGTTTTCATCCTTTCTTCGCAATTTTATGTTTTATAATACACTGACAGGCCCTGTCGGACAATATTCGTCACTTATGTTCTTATGCGGAATTTTTTTTTTCAGGAATGGGACTAACTTGTCAACCAGAAAAAATCACAAATTGCTTTAAAAATGCTGCAAATGTTATTCCTGTTTCTTGCGTTGAATCAGTTGAAAAATTTCTTCGGTGCTACCGAGCAAATGCTGAAATATTCTAATTTTTGTCATATTTCTAGAAGTTTGTAGTAATTGTTGATCCTTTCGAAGCTAATAAATCAGGTGGACCCACGTAGTGCTGGTTACTATTTTCTTGGTGCAAGCAAACAGCTGTGATTAGTTTATGAATTGAAAATAATTAGTTAATTAGAAACCATGAAGGTGTTTAAATGATCAAAAACAGAAAACCAATGCAACCACAGTGGAATGGATAATGGGCAATGTTCATACCTATGCCAATAAATTCAAGTCGCAGTGCCTCAATTGCCTGGGACGTTAGAAATAATCCCTAAAAGACCACAGGCAACGAACAGGTAAAAAAAGAAGAAAAGAATGACCAAAACGTAAAATGTTCCGGGGATTAAGTTTTCTGGAGATTTTCGGGAGATTCGGTATCTTCTTTTTTTGTCGGGAGATTGATTAGAAATTTGGTAGATCTCCCGGAAAATCGGGAGAAGTGGAAACACTGTTGACAGACGTATTCTGTGAAAATCGACATAGATTATAGTGAAAACAGGTTTGATAATTTTTTTTATATCTGAATTAGACTATGGTGTGTTATTTTTGTATTTAAGTTAGATTAAGTAATTATTCGAAACCAGGTCAAGGCTATCCTACAGGCACAGTCCCTAGGGTATTCAAACCTAAAGAGGTTGAAGAAACTAAAACTTGGAGTACTGAATGGTATTACGCTTTTGTTGCAATTGTAGCATAACTAGTTCCAGGGAGCATTTGCCCACTTGGGTCCTCCACTCACATTATTTAACAATGTCATTTGGTAATTCGTTAATTTTACTTACAACAAACCATAACTTAAGTTAGATTATTAATCATGAAATATAAATAAATTTTATGCTTATATAAGACTTTAGAAACGAAATTATGTAAATTAAGAAAACAAATTCTGGAAACCAGACCGCGTGAACACATTACCGGCAGCACGATAGCTCTGCCTAAGGAACGATGTCGGCACAATGTATTATTTATTTTTCTTTTTTCTTCTTCTCCATGCCCAGGCACTTCGTATCAAAGGAGTTGTCGTAGAAACTTCGAAAAGGGCTCATTACATTGGAAATTGGAGTGGCTAGTGCCCTTTTTAATAGTCGAAAGGGATTGGAGGGCAACTAGCCCCCCACGCCCATCATTCCCCCCAACACATCCAATCTAACGTTTTAGATATCCATTTTGTTAAGCGTAGTTGATTACTTGATAAAAAATATGTTTTTGAGGAGGACTCTCCTCCAAAACCCTCGGGGCAAGGGTTTTAAGTTATGCCCTGAGGGCATGTAAGAACGATGTTGACACAATGTTCAATGTATCATTTATTTTTTTTTTCCTTTAGAGTAGGGCACTTCATATTGAAGGGGTCATCGTATGGAATGGGTCATCGTAGAAACTTCAAAAGGGGCTCTTTCGACTGGAAATCTTAAGTTCTAGAAACCTTTTTAATAGTCGAAAGTGATTGGAAAGCAACTAGCCCAAACCCCCCCCCCCCCCACGTCGATCAGTCCCCCAAACACATCCAATCAAAATTTTGAGATAGCCATTTTGTTCAGCGTAGTTGATTTCCAAATAAAAAATATGTTTTTGAGGAGGACACTCCCTTAAAACCCTCAGGGCAAGGGTTTTCAGTTATGGCCTGGGGGCATATAAGGTTTTTATAGAAGGCGTTGTCGTAGAAACTTCAAAACAGGCTCATTCGATTGGAAATTCAAGGGCTAGTGTCGTTTTTAATAATCGAACGAGAATGGAGGGCAACTAGCCCCTCCCCCCCCCACGCTCATCATTCCCCCAAACACATCCAATAAAAATTTTGAGATAGCCGTGTTGTTCAGCGTAGTTGATTTCTAGATAGAAAATATGTTTTTGAGGAGGACATTCCCCCACAACCCTCGGGGCAAGGATTATAAGTTTTAGCCTGGAGGTAAATGAGGTTTTTATTGAAATCTTTGTCGTTGAAACTTGAAAAAGCGCTCATTCGATTTGAAATTCAAAGGGCTAGTATCCTTATTAATAGTTTGAAAAATGAAAAAATTTTTCACCATTTTCCACACATCCAATCAAAATTTTGAGACAACCATTTTGTTCAACATTGTTGAACGTTCTGGAAATTAGGTCTTTTAGGATGATGACCCCGCCAGAGCCCTCAATGCAAGGGTTGTAAGTTATGCCCTGGGGGTATATTAGGTTTATATAGAAAGTTGTTGTATAAATCATAGGCAACGTGATCGCGCTGCCTAAATAGAGAACGGGGACTCTCGAGAACGAGACAAGAAACGGGGAATAAGTAAAGAGGAAGAAACTCCCACAACCCTCAGGGTAAGGGTTTTAAGTTATGCTCTGGGGCATGTAAGAACGATGTTGGCACAATGTATTATTTATTAATTTTTTCCTTTAGAGCAGGGCACTTTGTATCGAATTTGTCGTAGAAACTTCGAAAAGGGCTCATTCAATTGGAAATTGGAGTGACTTGTGCCACTTTTTAATAGTCGAAAGTGATTGGCAGGCGACTAGCACCCCTTCCACGCCCATCATTTCCCGAAACACATCCAATCAAAATTTTGAGATAGCCATTTTGTTCAGGGTAGTATATTTCCAAATAGATATCATATTTTTGTGGGACCCTTGCCCTAAGGGCCCCACAGCCCTTAGGGCAAGGGTTGTAAGTTATGCCCTGGGGGCATATAAGGTTTTTTTATAGAAGGTGTTGTCATAGAAACTTAAAAAAGGGCTCATTCGATTGGAAATTCAAAGGGCTAGTGCCCTTTTTAATAGTCGAAAGTGATTAGAGGGCAACTAACCCGCCTCACACGCCCACCTTTTCCCCAAACACATCTAATCAAAACTTTGAGATAGCCATTTTATTCAACGTGGTTTTAAGTTCTGGAAATTGGTCTTTTTTAGGATGAACCCCCCCCCCCCCCCCCACACAGCCCTCAGGGCAAGGGTTGTAAATTATGCCCAGGGAGCATAAAAGGTTTTTATATAACGCGTTGTTGTAGAAACTTCAAAAAGGGCTCATTCAATTGGAAATTGAAAGAGCTAGTGCCTTTTTTAATAGTTGAAAGTGATTGAATAGCGACTAACGCCACGCTCACGTCCATTATTTTCACAAATACATCCAATTAAAATTTTGAGAAATCCATTTTGTTCAACGTAGTTGAAACTTCTGAAAATTATGTCTTTTAGGATGATAACCCCCCTCAGAGCTCTCAGTCCAATGGTTGCAAGTTATGCCCTGGAGGCATATAAAGTTTGTATTGAAAGCGTTGTCGTAGAAACTTCAAAAGGGCTCATTCAGCTAGAAATTGAAAGGGCTAGTGCCTTTTTTAATAGTTGAAAGTGATTGGATAGCGACTAACGCCCCTCTCACGCCCACCATTTTCCAAAATCAAAATCCAATCAAAATTTTGAGATATCCATTTTGTTCAACGTAGTTGAGCGTTCTAGAAATTAGGTCTTTTTAGATAATAACCCCCTTAGAGCCCTCAGTGCAAGGGTTGTAAGTTGTGTCCTGGGCACATATAAGATTTATATAAAAACTTGTTTAATAAATCATAGGTATTGTGATCGCGCTGCCTAAGTAAAGAACGGGGACACTCGAGAACGAGACAAGAAATGGGAAATAAGTAAAGAGGAGGATACTCCCCCACAACCCTCAGGGCAAGGGTTTTAAGTTATGTTTAAGGGCATATAAGAACGATGTTGGCACAATGTATTATTTGTTAATTTTTTCCTTTAGAGCAGGGCACTTCGTATCGAAGAAGTTGTCGTAGAAACTTTGGAAAGGGCTCATTCAATTGGAAATTGGAGTGGCTTGTGCAACTTTTTAATAGTCGAAAGTGATTGGAAGGCGACTAAAACCCCTTCCATGCCCACCATTTCCCGAAACACATCCAATCAAAAAATTGAGATAGCCATTTTGTTCAGCGTAGTATATTTCCATATAGAAATTAGGTTTTTGAGGACAGTGCCCCACAGCCCTTTTGGGCAAGAGTTGTAATCTATACCCTAGGGGCATATAAGCTTTTTTATAGAAATGGACGTCGTAGAAACTTCAAAAAAGCTCATTCGATCGGAAATTCAAAGGGCTGGTGCCTTTTTTAATAGTCGAAAGTGATTAGAAGGCAACTAACCCGCCTCTCACGCCCACACACACGCCCCAAACACATCTAATCAAAATTTTGAGATAGCCATTTTATTCAACGTATGTTAAAGTTCTGGAAATTAGGTCTTTGAGGATGACAACTCCCCCCCCCCCACAGCCCTTATTGCAAGGGTTGTAAATTATGGCCAGGGGGCATACAAGGTTTTTATATAATGCGTTGTCGTTGAAACTTCAAAAAGGTCTCATTCGATTGGAAATTGAAATTGCTAGTGCCCTTTTTAATAGCCGAAAGTGAATGGGAAGCAACTAAAACCCCTTCCACGCCCACCATTTCCCCAAACACATACAATAAAGATTTTGAGATAGCCATTTTGTTCCACGCAGTTCGAAGTTCAGGAAAATATACCTTTGAGCAGGACACTCCTCCCACAGTCTTCAGGGCAAGGATTATAAGTTATGTTCTGGGGGCATATAAGGTTTTATTGAAGTCTTTGTCGTAAAAACTTGAAAGAGGGCTCATTCGATTTGAAATTCAAAGGACTAGTTCCCTTTTTTGCAGTCCAAAGTGATTTGAGGCCAACTAACCCCCCTCTCACGCCCATCTTTTCTCCTAACACATCCAATCAATATTTTAGACAGCCATTTTATGCAACGTAGTTGAAAATTTTGGAAATTAGGTCTTTAAGGATGACAACCCGTCCCCCCACAGCCCTCAGGGCAAGGGTTGTAGGTTATGCCCTGGGGGCAAATAAAGTTTTTATTGAAAGCGTAGAAACTTCAAAAGGGCTCATTCAATTGGAAATCGAAAGGGCTAGTGCCTTTTCTGATAGTTGAATATGATTAGAGAGCGGCTAACGCCCCTCTCACGCCCACTATTTTTCCAAACACACCCAATCAAAATTTTGAGGTATCTATTTTGTTCAATGTTTTTGAAAGCTCTTAAAATTAGGTCTTTTAGGATGATAACCCCCTCAGAGCCCTCAGTGCAAGGGTTTTAAGCTATGCACTGGGGGGCATATAAAGCTTATATAGAAAGCTGCTATAGAAATTTCAAAAAGGGTTCATTTGATTGGAAATTGAAATTGCCCTTTCTAATAGTCGAAAGTGATTGGAGAGTAATTAACCCCCTCTTACGCCCACCATTTCCCCAAAATTATTCAATCAAAGTTTAGAGAAGAAAATTTGCACTTTACTGAAAAAATAAAAATGAATGTGCATTGTCAGTTTAATTTGCATATACTGATATTTAGTAATCAAAATGTTAATATAATTTGATTTATTAAATTTATAAAATTAAAAACATGTATATTTTTTAAGTAAAGTGCAAATTTTGTTCTGGCCTTGTGAAGTCATGGGGATTTTGCGCTCATCTTATGTTAATTTCTGCTCGTTTTGTGTTTGACTCGGTTATTTATTGTAATTTCTGTTCGTTTTAGGTTTCATTTATTTATCAATGCTGATTGATGGTAGTTTCACGCTTGGTAGATTATTTGATTTTATTTTTGCTGTTTTTTTGTTTAATGGAGTTCTTTACTTTTCTTTAAAAAACTTATTTTGTGGGAAAAGTTTTTTTCATTAATCAAACAGTTCGTGGTAACGAACTGTAAGTAAGGAGCGACCGAAACTCTCAATAGTCTCAATAGTAACCGAAACTCTAAAAACTGAATTTGGATACCCATAGATGCATTAATAGAATTAGATTTTTCTGTTGATTTCAAATATATAAGTTTAATTAAGTTTGTTTACACCCATCAAAAGTTAAGCGCCTGAGAAAATTTGCCTCATTTTCGAAATGGGGGAAACACCCCCAAAAAGTCTTAGATATTTAATAAAACAACAGACAACATCGGATTCAGCGTATCAGAAAACCCTTCCGTGGAAGTTTCAAGCTCCCATCTGTAAAAATGTGGAATTTTGTTTTTTTGTCAGAAGAAAGATCACGGATGTGTGTTTTTTTTTTTTTTGCAGGGGTGATCGTATCGATTCATTAGTCATATAATATCGTAAGAGGGCTCATTTGAACGGAACTTAAAATTTTAAAGTTCAACAACAATCATAACCGTCAGATTATTTATTTGAAATTTCACAACCCCAAAATTTCTGCGCCCGGGACAAGTGTCTTTTTGTCCCCCTCTTAAACCGCCTTTGACCTGAAAACTATAAATTGTTGGCCTGTACTATAAATATAAGTGAGAAAGTACAAAAACAACGAATTCGTAGACTAAAAATATTTAAAAAAAAATTATGAGCTCTACGGGTCTTTCCTTCTAAACATTACAGATTAAACTTTCTATAATTCAGGGTCTTTCGCGAAATTAAAATATCAAGACGAAAGCAAACAAAATAAAAAATAGTAAACGCCTCTCCAGTCACTAACAAAAAACACGCCAGTACACTTCACCCCCGCAATTCACAGAAATATTTAAGTCAGTGCTTTATACCATAGTTGTGTCGTTAATGGAAGCACTACATTAACATTGATTTTAATCTTGAAGTTGGTAAAAGAAAAGTAAATAAAAGATGTACTGTTCTAATAACTAAAGCTCCTCTCCCTCCCGTTAATGTAAATACTATTAGTTTTATTATCTATGTCTTACCAACTTCATAATTCTTTGTTTAACAACAGGTCTAATTTCCATTGGTGTGTTTTCTTTAGACTTCCTCGAGGCATTCAGAGGTAAGGTGGCGCAATTCACGCCCCATCATATTAACCGCCCTCTGCAGTCATTTATTTTCCACTGTCTGTGTCTTGAAGGAAAACAGTGAAGTGTGATTCATTCCTCTGAAAATTTTTCAGTAAATTGTACCTAAGCTTAGGCAAACGCAAGGTAGGTTTTTCTTACTTTTGCATAAAAAAGTTTAAAGATGCGATATTTCCATCCACACTCAAGAAACTTAGAGACTTTTCTGATGGAGGCCAGAGGGATTCAGGGGTGTAATTTGCTGTGGAGTTCATGGAGCAACAGTCCTTTCCTCCCAAAAGAATCTTAGTTTACCCCCTCTCCCCTTGCTAAAATGCACTTTCTTCAAAAATCTTGTCAAAACCAAGATAATTCTGCATAATTGAAGCATCTACAGAAACGGGTGAGTTCTTTTGTATAGGTTATCTTTGCCTTCATGGTACTACAAGGCAAATTTTTCAGTTTTCCTTCATTTTCACTTGATTAGGGAAAATTGGCTTCAACTTTGCCCCCCCCCCCGTCATGATTTTTACGAAATTACGCAAAGGGGGATTCAGATGGAGTTAATGGTTAAAAATAAAAACTGTTAAACCAGAAAAGTATATTTTGCTAAATTACTATTCCTAAAACCGGTGGCGTAATTTCGTTAAAATCCGGGATGAGGAGTACGGCAATTTTCCGAAATCAAGGGGAAATGACAGTGAAAACTGAAAAATGATCCTTATATTACCATATAGGCAAAGATATAGGCTATTAAAGAAAACTGACTCGTTTCTGAAGACACTTGAATTGTTCAGGTTATCTTAATCTTGACAAGATGTTTTGAAGAAACTGGACTTCACCTGGGGGGGGGGCGAACTGAGATCTTGGGAGCAACCTTGGGTCTGGAGGGGGTGGTTACCAACTCCCTGCCCCATTGGGAATTACGCCCCTGCTTAAAACCTATTGCAGGCCTATCATCTCATTTTGGTTGAGTGGGGAGAGCTGAAACCATATTTAAGTGTCCTGTGGATTCTGTTGTTAGCGAACATGACCAATGTTGCGTTAATTGTAGGACCCACAAAAGTAGGCGATTAAGATGTAAACGTATTAGAAGCGCCACTATGCAAGATCCATCCTTGGTCTCCTAAAGAAGGAGGGAGGGTGCCTAAAAGTGCATCCCATTACTTACATCCCTCCCTACAAAAGCAAAGCCTGTCTGCATTCCTGGTAGATTGTTATTAAATACAGTATCATTTTCTGGCTTATATTTCGATCATAACCCCAGAATAAAGTTTTCTGATACGCTGAATCTGATGGTCTGATTTACATTAAGATTTTTTTAATTTTTGGGGGGTGTTTCTCCCTTTTTCAAAAATCAGGCTCCCTGTTTTCAAAATCCCTTTATCCATCAAAATTTCTTTTTCTTCTGAGGCTTGGAGCCTTTGGCGGATAGACATTAAACGTAAAGAAATTTATATATATGAAATCTGCATAAAAAACCAATTCTTAATCCTTCTGCTAAGATTAACCTACACGTCCATCATTCCGCCAAACACATCTAATCCAAATTTTGAGATAGCTATTTTGTTCAGCGGAGTTTATTTCCAAATAGAAAATATTATTTTGAGGAGGAAACTCCCCTACAACCCTCAGGGTAAGGGTTTTAAGTTATGTCCTAGGGGTATATAAGGTTTTTTTATAAGGTGTTGTCGTAGAAACTTCAAAAAAGGCTCATTCGATTGGAAATTGAAAGGGCTAGTGTCCTTTTCAATAGTCGAACGTGATTGAAAGGCAACAAGCCGCCCCCACGCCATAATTCCCCCAAACACATCCAATAAAAATTTTAAGATAGGCATTTTTTCAGCGTAGTTGATATCCTGATAGAAAATATGTTTTTAAGGAGGATACTCCCCACAACCCTCCGGGCAAGGGTTTTAAGTTATGCCCTGGGGGCATATAAAGTTTTTATAGAAGATGTTTTTGTAGAAACTTCAAAAACAGCTCATTCGATTGGGAATACAAAAGGGCTAGTGCCCTTTTTAATAGTCCAAAGTCATTGGAGGGCAACTAGCCCCCCTTCCACGTCCTTCAATTCCCCAAACACATCCAATAAAATTTTTGAGATAGCCATTTTGTTCAGCGTAGTTGATTTCTAGATAGAAAATATGTTTTTGAGGAGGACACTCCCCCACAACCCCCAGGGCAAGGATTATAAGTTATGCCCTGGGGGCATATAAGGTTTTTATTGCAATCTTTGTCGTAGAAACTTAGAAAAGGGCTCATTCGATTTGAAATTCAAAGAGCTAGTACTCTTTTTAATAGTTTAAAAAATAAAAAAAAATTCACCATTTTTCAAATCACATCCAATCAAAATTTTGAGGTATCCATTTTGTTCAACATTGTTGAACGTTCTGGAAATTAGGTCTTTTAGGATGATGACCCTGCCAGAGCCCTCAGTGCAAGGGTTGTAATTTATTCCCTGTGGGTATATTAGGTTTATATAGAAAGTTGTTGTATAAATCATAGGCAACGGGATCGCGCTGCCTAAGTAAAGAACGAGGGCATTCGAGAACGAGACAAGAAACGGGGAATAAGTATGACAACCCTCAGGGTAAGGGTTTTTAAAAACCCTAGTTTCCAGGAATGGAAATTTAAAGGGCTAGTGCCCGTTTTAATAGTCGAAAGTGATTAGAGGACAAGTAACCCGTCTCGCGAACCCACCTTTTCCCCAAACACATCTAATCAAAACTTTGAGATCGCAATTTTATTCAACGTAAAACGTAGTTTTAAATTCTGGAAATTTGTCTATGAGGTTGAACCTCCCCCTCCTCCGCACAGCCCTCAGGGCAAGGGTTGTAAATTATGCCCAGGGAGCATTTAAGGTTTCTATATAGTGCGTTGTTGTAGAAACTTCCAAAAGGGCTCATTCGATTCGAAATTGAAATGGCTAGTGCCCCTTTTAATAGTCGAAAGTGATTTGAAAGCAGCTAACACCCCTTCCACGCCCACCCTTTCCTCTAACACATCCAATAAAGATTTTGAGATAGCCATTTTGTTCCACGCAGTTCAAAGTTCAGGAAAATATACCTTTGAGCAGGACACTCACCCCACAGTCATCAGGGCAAGAGTTATAAGTTATGCCTTGGGGGCATATAATGTTTCTATTGAAATCTTTGTCGTAGAAACTTGAAAAAGGGCTCACTCGATTGGAAATTCAAAGGGCTACTGCCCATTTTAATTGTTGAAAGTGCTTTGAGGGCACCTAACCCCCCTAAAACGCCCATCTTTTCTCCAAACACATTCAATCAATGTTTTAGATTACAATTTTATCAACGTAGTTGAAAGTTTTGAAAATTAAGTCTTTGAGGATGACAACCCCTCCCCCACAGCATGGGCGCCCAGAAGCGGAATTCCAGGGGGGCCGCAAACCCCGGCGAATTGCTACTTTTAATGCTATATAATAGAAATCTCAGAACAAAAATATAAAAATAAGGCAGCATCATTCAGCCAGGGGGGGCAAGAGCCCCCCCCCCATATGGGCGCCCATGCCCCACAGCCCTCAGGGCAAGGGTTGTAAGTTAAGCCCTGCGGGCATATAAGGATTTTATTGAAAGCGTAGAAACTTCAAAAGGGCTCAATAAATTGGAAATCAAAAGGGCTAGTGCATTTTCTAATAGTTGAAAGTGGTTGGAGAGCAACTAACGTCCCTCTCACGCCCACCATTTTCCCAAACACATCCAATGAAAATTTTGAGATATCTATTTTGTTCAGTGTAGTTGAAAGTTCTTGAAATTAGGTCTTCTAGGATGATATCCCCCTTGAAATCCTCAGTGCAAGGGCTGTAAGTTATGCACTGGGGCCATATAAAGTTTATATAAAAGTTGTTATAGAACTTTCAAAAACTGTTCACTTGTTTGGAAATTGAAATTGCCCTTTTTAATAGTCGATGTGCGTGGAGAGTAATTAATCTTACGCCCACCATTTCCCGAACTTTAGTGTAAAGAGTAAGCTATAGACTAGGGGGCAAACTCCCTTATATACGTAATAAAACATATGAATATAGAAGTCGTTACTTAAGTTAATTCGTAAGTTACGTCAGAACAAAATTTCGAGAAAGCCAATTAGCCAAAAAATAAAATTAATATGAAAATTTCGTTTTAATTATTCATGTAGCCTACGGTGAGCCAAAATCAAAGCTGCATTAATTCAAAAACGTTCAGAAATAGATTAAAAAAACAAGTTTTTTTTTAACTGAAAGTAAGGAACGACATTGAAACTTTAAACGAACAGAAATTATTCATATATGAAAGGGGCTGTCCCCTCTTGAATACCTCGCTCTTAACGCTAAAGTTTGAATCTGTCACACAACTTTATTTTTTAAACAATAAAAAACTTTAGCGTAAAGAGCTATGTATTGAGGAGAGGATAGCCCTTTTTATATAACCCCCTTTCCATATTATTTTGTTTTATTTGATTAGCATCAACCAAACTTGACTTTTTAGAGAGGGCCATAAAATGGGATTTTGCCCTTGCTCCCCCTCCCCTAATGCTTAGAAGTAGTCTAAGGTCAAAAGCCAAAGTTTTCTAAAGCATTTTGTGGGTGGGGGGAGTATTAATATGAACAGCTGATGTTGAAAACATTGTAATTAAAGATCAAATGGTTTAAGCCTAGATTAAGTGCTATTGAGAAGAAAACATGAAGAAGAAACAATTTTTACTTCATAATATAGAGAATAATTAGAGGCTAACACATTCAGCCTTGCTATAATTGCCCGCTTCTCCTGATATGTGAATAATTAGCTTGAATTACATATTTCCCATGGATTTTGCCAAGTATCACTCTTGTTTCAACCCAGGTACCGCGCAATTTGAATCAACTATGACGAAATCAAGAACAGGAAAAAAACATAGGGAATATATAATTTTAACTAATTTTAGCTATAATTTTAAGGCATCTGCCCATCCATCTAACAACTAAACGACCATAAAATCCTTCTCTAGAGGTCCATACCGCTCATCTACAAAACTTTGGAGCTTTGTATTTCTTTTGCCAAAAAGACTAAAGATGCGTGTTTTTTTTCTTCCCAGGGATGATTGTATTCATCTTGGGGCTCTTGAAAATCAGGAGAGGGCTCATTTGAAGAAAAATTAAAATTTTCAGTACCATCTTCAGCCCCCTACAAAATGTATACGACCACCCTTTCGTATGAAGTGTCATAGAGTAAATACTATATGACCATTTGCCTACTGATCTCGTTTGATCAGTTCGCTTTTTTTCCAAGAAAATTTGATGAACTTATTTTTTTTCAACTTTGTTGCTTAAAAGAGCTTGTTAAATTTCATTAAAAATCAGACCGTAGATGGGAATTTATTCTGGAGGGAAGGATAGGCCAGGTTTAAAAAAAATATAATGTCAATACCAGATAAGATCGGATTGATCACTACCTAACCATATATCCTGGGGTAGGGGGTGGATTTCAGCAGGGATGAATTGTCTTCGGTGGGAATTTCTTCTGGGGAAGGATTTTCTGGGTAAAGTATTCCAGGGATAGGGAAGGTAGATTTTTCGGCAATCTACAGGTTTCTTTTTGTTTTAAGTTTCAATGTTGGTCCTTACTTTTAGATTAAACAAACTTTAAAACCTTACTTTTATTTAACTTCTGACAGTTTTTCAAATTATTCTGCTACCCATGCGTAAGCTTTCCCCTGAAAATTACCATTGGAACTCTTATCCTCAAAGAAAACTTTCCCCGCACACCCTCCCCCTGCAGAAAATCCCTCCTCAAAAGCTTTCCGTGCATTTCGCAGTAATAAATGCTATAAGTGAACAATGTGCAAATTGTATAATTTACAGCCCTTTCCCCAAGGGTTATAAGGAGGGGGGGAGTCATATAATCTCCAAAAATATGGTTATTGGACATTTCAGCTATGTTGAATCCAAGAGCTATGCCAACATTTTGATCTCATGTCTTTGAGGAAAAAGGGATTGGGAAGGGGGTACTTCTAATCTATTTAGTCTCTTAAATGGGCACTAGTATTTTTTTTATTTTTGTTCAAATGATTCCACTCCTGATCTTCCGGGACCTTTAGTTGGATACAATCAACTCTGGGGAAAAGAAAAAATCAATAAAAATGAATCGCTGATCTTTCTTCCGTTAAAACATTAAAAATTTTGTATTTTTTGAGATAGCAGCTTGAATCCTCTACAATAGGGTTCTCTGACATGATGAATATGATAGTGCGATTTTCACTAAGGTCACGTAATCCTCCTTTTCTAAAATCAACCCAATTTTCTCAGGCTTTTAGCTTTTGGTGGGTGAAATTAAACTTAATTCATTTTATACATTCTTGAGACATAAATATATATATATATATATATATATATATATATATATATATATATATATATATATATATATATATATATATATATATGTGTGTGTGTGTGTGTGTGTGTGTGTGTGTGTGTGTGTGTGTGTGTGTGTGTGTGTGTGTGTGTGTGTGTGTGTGTGTGTGTGTGTGTGTGTGTGTGTGTGTGTGTGTGTGTGTGTGTGTGTGTGTGTGTGTGTGTGTGTGTGTGTGTGTGTGTGTGTGTGTGTGTGTGTGTGTGTGTGTGTGTGTGTGTGTGTGTGTGTGTGTGTGTGTGTGTGTGTGTGTGTGTGTGTGTGTGTGTGTGTGTGTGTGTGTGTGTGTGTGTGTGTGTGTGTGTGTGTGTGTGTGTGTGTATGTGTGTGTGTCTGTGTGTATATTTTTATGTGTGTGTGTATGTGTGTGTGTGTGTGACTGTGTGTGTCTGTGTATGTTTATGTGTGTGTATGTGTGAGTGTGTGTGTGTGTGTGTGTGTGTGTGTGAGAGAAAATAAGTTTGTTAGTGTGACAGTGAGTGAGAGTGTGTGTGTGTGTGTGTGTGTGAGAGAGAGGAGTTTGTGTCTGTGTGTGTCTCTGAGTGTGTCACAGAGTTTTAGTGTGAGTGAGTGAGAGAGAGAGAGAGAGAGAGAGAGAGTAGTAGAGTCTGTGTGTGTGAGAGTGTGTGTGTGGGTGTGTGTGTGTGTGTGTGTATATATATATATATACAAAAAAAAAGCATATATATATACAACAAAAAAGCATGAAGCCCAGTAACCTGGGCTTGTGTTTGCAACTCCAGAAAAACTTACATCCACTTACATCAGTACATTTAGGTTCCCATTTCACAACAAAACAAAAAAAAAACATATAAAACATATTAAACATATAGAACAAAAAAAAAAAAAAAAAAAAAAAATTCATGAGCCTACAGGCAATGGTGCCTCTACTGCTCATGGAAGCCAGACCCAACTTCAGGAATTTTCTCAATAGAAGATGGCATCTGAGACCACAGCATAGGAAGAATATGACGAGAAGAGAATGCTCACCTCGCCAACAGTCTAATCGGCCTTCTATACATAACAACCTGTCTCGTTAAATGCCCATTAAACAGGTTTTTGATACCAATTAAATAAAAAAAAAACAAGTTTTTTAAACTGAAAGTAAGGAGCGACATTAAAACTTAAAAAGAACAGAAATTATTCCGTATATGAAAGGGGCTGTCCCCTCCTCAACGCCTCGCTCTTTACGCTAAAGTTTTTTATTGTTTTAAAAAATAAAGTTGTGAGACAGAGTCAAACTTTAGCGTAAAGAGCGAGGCGTTGAGGAGGGGACAGCCCCTTTCATATACGGAATAATTTCTGTTCGTTTTAAGTTTTAATGTCGCTCCTTACTTTCAGTTTAAAAAACTTGTTTTTTTATTTAATTTCTGATCGTTTTTTAGTTAATGCAGCTTTTATTTGCATAAAAATTTTACTTTTCTTTTGCTAAATGGATGTCTTTACAAATTAACTTACGTAACTAACTTCTATATTCGTATATTTTTCTTCTGGCAAAAAATACAAAGTTGCAGATTTTTGCAGATATGAGCTTGAAACCTATGTAATAGGGTTTTCTGATACGCTGAATCTGACGGTGTGATTTTCATTAAAATTCTTTCACTTGTAGGGGATGTTTCCCCCCCCTATAAAATTTCGAGTAAATTTTCTCAGGCTTGTAGCATTTGATGATTGATACTAAACGTGATAAAATTTACATATTTAGAATCAAAATTATAAACACATTCTTTTGATACATTTATTGACATCAAAATTCCATTTTTAAAAGTTTCGATTACTATTGAGCCGTATCGCTTGTTTTTGTATCGTTTTTTTATTACGTATATGTTATTACGTATATGAGGGGGTTCTCCCCTTAGTCAATACCATGCTCTTTACGTTAAAAGTAAAAAAATAATTTGATTCACAAACTCCTGAATCACAAAGGCCGTTTAATTAGAATAGATAGCTCTTTTGAAAGCACTAAAAAAAACTGTAGCGTAAAGAGCGAGGTATTGACTTGGGGAGAATCCCCTCACATACGTTATAATTTCTGTTCGTTTTAAGTTCTAATATTCCTTCTTACATTTCAGTTGAAATGTAATTATTCCGTATATGAAAGGGGCGGTCCCCGCCGCCACGCCGCGCGCGTTACGCTACAGTTTTTTATTGTTTTAAAAAATTAAGTTGTGAGACAGAGTCAAACTTTAGCGTAAAGAGCGAGGCGTTGAGGAGGGGAGAGCCCCAAACCCCTGAATCACAAAGGCCGTTTAGTTAGAATAGATAGCTCTTTTGAAAGCACCAAAAATAACTGTAGCGTAAAGAGCGAGGTATTGACTTGGGGGAGCACCCCCTCACATACGTTATAATTTCTGTTCGTTTTAAGTTCTAATATTCCTTCTTACATTTCAGTTGAAATGTAGTTATTCCGTATATGAAAGGGGCCGTCCCCTTTTCAACGCCTCACGCCTTACACTAAAGTTTTTTATTGTTCTGAAAAATAAAGTTGTGAGAAAGAGTCAAACTTTAGCGTAAAGAGTGAGGTGTTGAGGAGGGGAAAGCCCCTTTCATATATGGAATAATTTCTGTTCGTTTTAAGTTTCAATGTCGCTCCTTACTTTCAGTTTAAAAAACTTGTTTTTTTTTATTTAATTTCTGATCGTTTTTTAGTTAATGCAGATTTATTTGCATAAAAATTTTACTTTTCTTTTGCTAAATGGATGTCTTTACAAATTAACTTACGTAACTAACTTCTATATTCGTATATTTTTCTTCTGGCAAAAAATAAGAAGTTGCAGATTTTTGCAGATATGAGCTTGAAACCTATGTAATAGGGTTTTTCTGATACGCTGAATCTGACGGTGTGATTTTCATTAAAATTCTTTCACTTGTAGGGGATGTTTCCCCCCTCTTTAAAGAATCGAGTAAATTTTCTCAGGCTCGTAGCGTTTGATGAGTAATAATAAACTTAATAAAATTTATATATTTAGAATCAGCATTATAAACACATTCTTTTGATACATTTATTGACATCAAAATTCCGTTCTTAAAAGTTTCGATTACTATTGAGCCGTATCGCTTGTTTTTTTATTGTTTTTTTTTTACGTCTATGTTATTACGCATATGAGGGGGTTCTCCCCGTAGTCAATTCCACGCTCTTTACGTTAAAAAAAAAAAAAATTTGATTCACAAACCCCCGAATCACAAAGGCCGTTTAATTACAATAGATAGCTCTTTTGAAAGCACTAAAAAAAACTGTAGCGTAAAGAGCGAGGTATTGACTTGGGGGAGAACCCCTCACATACGTTATAATTTCTGTTCGTTTTAAGTTCTAATATTCCTTCTTACATTTCAGTTGAAAAAACTTTTTTTTTATTTAATTTCTGATCGTTTTTTAAATAATGCTTGGAAATCCGGCGCCCCCTTCATATAAATGTCCCTTGCCCCAAAGAAACATCCTCCACGGAAATATTCTCCAGAGTAACCCCTACTCTAGCCCCCCCCCCCCTCCAGAAAAAATCCTTCCTGAAAATGGTTCTATACTTCCCAATAACCAATAAATAATGCTGGCAAGTCTGGCGCCCCCTTCATGGCAATTTCCCTTCCTCCATGAAAAATTCCTTCATGAACAGATCCTCCAACATAACCACCGACCCACCCTTCCCTCCCCCAAACAGAAAAAAAAACCTCCTGAAAACTTCTGTATACTTCCAAATAACCAATGCTATATGTTAACATTGGGTAAATTTCATAGCTTTTAGCCCTCCCTCTGAGAACTTAGGGGGATTAAGTCATCCTAAAAGACATATTTATCATATTTTCGACCATGCTAAACAAAATGGCTATCTCAAAATTTTGATCGAGTGACTTTGGGAAAAAAATAAGCGTGGGAGAGGGCCTAGTTGCCCTCCATTTTTTTTGGTCACTTAAAAAGGGTACTAGAACTTTTAATTTCCGTTCGAATGAGTCCTTCCACGATATTCTAGGACCACTGGGTCGATACAATCACCCCTGGGAAAAAAAAAAACAAATAAACAAACAAATAAAAACGCATCCGTGATCTTTTAGGGGGTCTTTTAGGGGGTCTTTCCCCCTTTTTTTTGAAAATCAGCCAAATTTTCTCAGGCGCGTAACTTTTGATGGGTAGCACTAAACTTGATGAAAGTTATATATTTGAAATCAGCATTGAAATCTTATTCTTTTGGTATATCTATTGATATCAAAAACCCGTTTTCTAGAGTTTCGGTTACCATTGCGCCGGGTCGCTCCTTACTTACAGTTCGTTACCACGGACTGTTTGATAGATACATCAAAAGAATCAGATTTCAATTCTGAATTCAAATATATAACTTTCATCAAGTTACCTATCAAAAGTTATACGTCTAGACGTATATATGTCTAGTCAATACCTCGCTCTTTAAGCCAAAGATGTTTTTTTCATTAGAGCAATTTATTCTAAATAACGGCCTTTTTTGATTAAGGGGTCATTTTTAAAGAATTGGAACAAAATTCGAACTTTAGCTTAAAGAGCCAGGTATTGACTAGGGGGTGAGCCCCCTTATATACGTATTAAAAATAAATGAATATAGACGTTTGTTACGTCAGTTAATTCGTAAGTTACGTATATTTATTACTAATAAAAACGTTTGTAAATACAATTAAACGAGTTTCGAGAAAGCCATTTAACCAAATAAATGTAAAATTAATTTACAAATTTTGTTGTAATTATTCATTTGCGGTGATTTAAAATCAAAACCTGCATTAATTCAAAAACATTCTAAAATTAAATAAAAAAAACAAGTTTTTTTAACTGAAAGTTAAAAAACACAGTCATAGTCTTTAACACAGCAATAGTCTTTAACAGAGAAACTTGGGTAAACGGCCAAAAGAAAGATCAAGGGAAAAGAAAGTCGTTTATTAAGGACTGTTTTGACTTTTTAGCTTAAATTCCGCATATACCAAGTGTTCCAATAAGCACGATTGGTCATATGTGTATCAGACATGCACGATGTAAAGAACGACGGAGGTGCTGATTCGTCAAAGTTTCATCATTTTGTGACTTATATCGCATTTATCAATAAGATATCTTTCGTTATGTCCTCTCCCTCCCGTTAATGTAAATACCATTATTGTTATTATCAACTTCATAATGCTTTGTTTAACAACAGGTCTAATTTCCATTAGTGTCTTTTATTTAGACTTCCTCGAGGCAGTCAGAGGTAAGGTGTCGCAAATCACGCCAGATCCTCTAAACCGCCCCCTGCAGTCTTTTATTTTAGACTTAAGGTCTGTGTCTTACAGGAAAACAGCAGTTTTTGATTCATTCCTCTGAAAATTTTTGAGTAAATTACAGCTAAGCTTAGGCAAACGCAATGTAGGTTTTTCTTAATAAAAAGTTCAAAGATGCGATATTTCCATCCACACTCAAGAAATTTACAGATTTTTCTGATGGAGGCCAGAAGGATTCAGGGGTGTAATTTGCTATGGAGTTCAGGGAGCAACAGTTCCCCACTCCCAAAAGAATCTTAGTTTACCCCCTCCCCATGCTAAAATGTACTTATTCAAAAATCTTGTCAAAACTAAGATAAGCCTGCATAATTCAAGCATCTACAGAAACGGGTGTTTTTCTTTTGAATAAGCTATATTTGCCTTCATGGTGCTATACGGCAAAATTTTTAGTTTTCCTGTCATTTTCACTTTGTTAGGGAAAAATTTGCTTTAAGTTTGCCCCCCCCCTCATGATTTTTACAAAATTATTCGCAGAGGATTCAGATGGAGTTAATGGTTAAAAATGAAAGCTGTTAAACCAGGAAAGTATATTTTGATAGATTGCTATTCCTAAAACCAGTGGCGTAATTTTGTCAAAATCTGGGAGGGGCAGTTCGTCAATTTTTCCAAATCGAGGGGAAATGACAGTGAAAACTGAAAAATAATCCGTACATTACCATAAAGGCAAAGATAATGGCTGCTAAAGAAAACTGACCCGTTTCTGTAGACACTTGGATTATGCAGGTTATCTTAATCTTGACAAGATTTTTTGCAGAAACTGGATTTCACCTGTGGGGGGCAAACTGAGATCTGGGGAGCAAACTTGGGTCTGGAGTGGGTGATTGCCACCCCCTGCCCCATAGGAAATTACGCCCCTGCTTAAAACCCATTGCAGACCTATCATCTTATTTTGGATGAGTGGGGAGAGCTGAAACTATATTTAAGTGTCCTGTAGATTCTGTGGTCGGCGAACATGACCAATGTTGGGTTAATTGTAGGACCCTCTCTGTAGGACCCACAAAAGTAGGCAATTAAGATGTAAACGTATTGGAACCGCCACTATGCAAGATCCATCCTTGGTCTCCTAAAGAAGGAGGAAGGGTGCCTAAAAGTGCATTCCCAAAACTTACACCCCTTCCTACAAAAGAAAAGCCTGTGTGCATTCCTGGTAGATTGTTATTTAAATATAGTATCACTTTCTGGCTTATATTTCGATCATAACCCCGAGAATAAAATCATCTGATAAGCTGAAGCTGAAGGTCTGATTTACGTTAAGATTTATTGAGTTTTTGGGGGGTGTTTTCTCCCTTTTTTGAAAATAAGGCTCCCTATTATAAAAATCCCTTAATCCATCAAAATTTCTTTTTCTTCTGAGGGTTAGAGCCTTTGGTAGGTAGATAGTAAACGTAATAAAATTTATATATTTGCAATCTGCATAAAAATCCAATTCTTAATCTTACTGCTAAGAATAACCGAAACAATAGTTACCATTCCTGATTCAGTCTTAGAGGGCAATTTTTTTTCACCAGACAGTAATTTTGAAAACACGTTTTTCAACTTTTGATCACTATGGGCTTTGGTTCACTCTTTACTAGGCTGCAGCTGCCTCTGCTCATGATTCGCAGCATTTTAAAGTTTGCATCATCTTGCAATCACCTTTTTGCTCAATATAAAATTTAATATTCATTTAAGTCGCTAGTTCTAGTTTAACTAAAAACAAATCACCCCTTTTTCGTTAAAAGAGTGTGTCATCTACTCCGTCTACAAGCTCAGTGTAATATCAACCAGGGAGAATTTTGCTCAAGTATCTTGTTGACAGACGTAGGTTTGATAGTTTTGCTTATATCTAGTTTAGACTATGGTATGTTAATTTTGTGTTTAAGCTAGATTAAGTAATTATTTGATATAAGGTCAAGGCTGTCCCACAGGCAGAGTGCTTAGGGTATTCAAACCTAATGAGGTCTAAGAAATTAAAAGTTGGAGTACTGAATGGCATTACTCTTTTGTTGCCATTATCCTCTTGCGATATTTGATATTTGGTTCTATGATTTGATTTGAAGTAAGCAATAAATTATTTTTCAAGCCTTTCTGAATTTTTTAGTTTTCTTATTCATTGAAACTATCAACAAGCTTTTCATGAAAGTAATTTTGAAAGCACATGACTTAAGACAAGGTTTGCAGCTAAACTGTCATGCATCTTTCCTGGTCCCTAGTTTGTGCTTTATATTTGATTGAGAAAGTGCAGCCTTTTCAAGGTTATAAAAGCCTGTATTCAGCAGTTTTATTATATATACATTACTCCAACAAAATTCAAGGCACTAAAAAAGACATTAAAAATAAAAGAGAAAAATAATTTCAGAAAGTTATGAAAAATTGGAATAATACCAGTTTGAAAATCTATCATAGTGGATACATAACAATCTGCATGTTTTTTTTTTGACAGAATTTAAAAATGGAGTGCCGTTTCCAAGTGGTGTTGATAGTATTATATGTTTTATAGCTGACATTAACTTATTTCAGAGAAAATATTATGGATGTGCCTCAAATTCCAAGCATGGTTGAGCCTATCACCATTCCTGAGACTTCTACTGTTAAAAATGGTAAGTTATTCAATAAAAAGTTCGGTAACAAACTAAAAAGAAAGCTGCTTTTCTTTAGTAAACAATTGTCTCTTTTTCCTCTTGCTTCTAATGTAATTCTCAGTAAAAATAACAAAAAAGAAAGAACATTCAACTGCATGAAACTATGTAATAAAATAGTTATTTTTCTATACTAAAGTCTAATTTATTAGCTATATATTTTCAGTTTGGGGAGAAAACAAGTCTTCAAGTTTAAAAATTGTCTCTTACTATTTTCTGTTTGCAGGCTTAAAGAATAAGAAAAATTAGAAAGCAAATTAAGGAAGCAATAAGAAAAAAGCATTCTTACTAAAGAGTCTATTTTGTGTGGCAGCCACAATTATTATCTATTGATAATAAGGACTAGTCGTATTGTAATTATCTGTAATAATCTATTATATATTATTTATAGGGACTAGTTTCTGTCTCTTATAATATAATATTTTTAGCCTACAGTCTTTTTCGTAACATTTCTTCATGTTTGTTTTGTTTTCCGTGATTATCTTTTTGTGATGCAATCAAGAAATAGAAAAGGAGTTTATGATAAGGTATATGCTGGTGATGGAAGAGGATTCACCAAGTAATCTTCTTTTTTCAGTTACCACTAAGCACCCCTATTGGTAGCCAACCTAAAAGCTGTTGGTTTTTTATCTTGTGACATTTATTATTTTCTTGATGTCTTTGTTTTGCCATTTTTTATCTCTATTATTTCTTTGGTAAAAAGCACGTAATTCCATCAGGTTTTTTCAACTTGTCTAAATTCTGTCAAGTTTCCAGGTTCTCCCAAACTTTTTATTAAGAGCTGTTCAAGTAGGAGCTGTTCAAATAGATTTCAAGTAGGAGGAGCGCAAAAGAATGGATTTTCCTAGTTGTTTTTTTTTGTAGATTTTAGACACTTCCCCTTTCCCACCCTGCACATATTCACTTATGTTCCAGTTACTGTTTTTTTTTTCATAAATGTTTGGAATTTGTTCAGCACAGCTAAGTTTGGTTATCTAATAGATAGCCAACCATAGATATTTCCTGTTTTATTTTCCAGGAAATATTGTCTTTATATTTATTGAAAATAATATTTTCATCACAAGGATTTGTTGCTGATTTTAATCAGTACTTGTTTTTAAATTTAAGCTTATGCCCTATTTAATCTAATGATAGTTTAAATTCAAGCAGTCTGATTTGTATGTTTGTTGTGTCTTAAAATTGCAAGTTTTCCTCTAGGTCATATTTGCTGTCAATTGAGGATCCTGTAAAAAGGAAGTTTTTTTTTTTTGGGGGGGGGCTGAGGGGGTTAGAAAAATAATTCATATAATTGGTAATAATCTTTAAGTTATTTCATTAGATTTGGAAGGGAAAATATTGCAATTATCAGCTATAGTATTTCAATGTTTCTGTCAAGAGGAAGTAGGGGATCTATTTTCTCTTGTGTATATGCACATGTTTTCCAAAATCATTTTACCATTATGGAATCTGAAACAAAATAAATGAAAGATGCAAAAATTGAAGTAATTGAACAATTTTGTTGTTTGATGCTAAAGGAAACTGGGACTAGCATTCAAAGGAAAAAGCAACATTGCCACCAACTGTTCCTTTCTTTCTTATATTAGATGATTAGCTCACCCATTAGCCTATCAACCGCATAACCTGTGGAAGAATTTTCAGGACTCTTTTTCATCTATCAATCTAGAAATTTTCTGTTGACTATTTGCCAAAGATAGTTTGATTTCTGTCCTTATAAGGGTCATTATTCATTCTTGTGGCCATTGTGTTGAAAAGGGGGAAGAAGTTGGGCTTGTTTTTGTATGCTTTTCTGTTGAATGTGTTTCATGTCCCTTTTATTTATACTTTCTTTCAGAAGTTGAAGAGGCTTTTCCAACTAACCATGAAGAGTTATTTGATTTTCCAAACCATCTTTTGTCTCTTAAAAGGGAACCATATAAACTTGAACCTGACACCCAGGAACTCGGCTCCACATGTTTGGACAATGAAGGTACATCTCAAGTATTTGGTTTTTGTATTATAGAATATATTGGGTAATATTTTATTACCAATATCAATCTCGAATTTTATTATTTTATATCTTGGGGGACTGAGAGGGGAGGCAGGAAAAAGAAAGCATGACAGGGAGGTGTGTTGTCTATTAATCTTTTTTGAATGTTAAAAAGGTAACTAGAAGTTTAAACTTCCAACTACATTAGCCCCCTTGGCAGTTTCTACGACAAATCCTTTCAGGCCATATGGTCTGGCGAGAAAAAAGAAAATAGAATATAGGATACATTCAAACTCTTTTATTATCACTTTTTACTTAGGATGCAATTTATTAGAAAGCAATTAGGAATCAATTTATGCTTAGCAATTTTTCAACATATAATTAAACAAACGGCAAGTAATAAAGATATCATAAAAAAAATCAAATGAGATTAAAAAATATTAGGTATTAAAAATGACTAATCCATTAAAAGGGTGTCCATCAGTAGGTAAAGCGGGAACAGAATTAGCAATTTAACCAAGAAGTAACAAATTAAAAACGAAAAAGAATATTCAAGGAAATAGTGCTCTTGTAAGCAACAAAGTACAAATGGCAGACAAAAGAATTTTACAGATATCAAATAAAAAAAACTCCATTTGAATTAAAAGACACTAAGGGAATGCACAAACTATTGGATAAGCTGTTACTTTGCATACAGTTGCTCACGTATCATAGGGCAAAGGGAACTGAAAGATGAATGGTCTTTTTTTGCCACAATTAGCACATTGAACTTTGAGAGAGAAAAAGTTGTCACTTGGGTGTTCATCGTTGTTGCAAATAGTGTTCACGTTTGATTTTATCTTGTGACTTATTCTGGCAATGTTGACATATCCTGGGTAACTTGCTGTCAGTCGCCATCAAAAATTACCCATAACTGAAATTTATAGCATTAACTTGCCTTAGATCCTCCAGGGTTCCAGAGGCACCCAAGGCATCCACGAGGAGCAACCAGTCATCCCGAATGTGCGCTGCCACCCAAACATCTTTCCACTGGGACTGGATCATCACGTGAATATTGGACAGGTCCCCTTAATAGGTGCCACGCAAGTTGTCCTTAAGTTTACCTCTCCTGTGCTTTCGCTGAGGTTGCCATTCCAAGATGTATCTCAGGATCATGTCTACTTGATGGGGGTCATGTGCCCAAGGTATTGCAGCCTTTGTTGCCGAATGACGTCTGTAACTATGGGCTGGCCTAAGGTAGAGCGGACAATCTGGTTTTTGACTTGATCTCTCATCAAGATGTTCAGAATCCTCCGAAGGCAGTTGTTTCGAAAGCAAGAATCCGTCTCTCTTGTTGCTGATTTAAGTTCCATTACTAGCTCCTGTAGAGAAGTGCAAAAAGTACATTGCTATAAAATTCATTTTTAATTTTGTAGAATAGTTTTTAGATCATCATATTGGTTTTAGTCTGTTAACAGCTCCATCGGTTTGCTCTATCAGCTACACTTCCCGTTCGCTTGACCCTGAATTTGTTACAGTGTTGAATAGTACTTGAACTGTATGACCAGCTCAACAGTTAAATCTGCACACTTTGTGCCCATTGCGAACCAATTGTTTCCATGCTCTTTGTCTTCTCTCTATGAGGCCAAGTCTGCCAGTATTTTCATGGATAGTATTGAGGAGATCCTGGAGTTTCGTCTTTTTCTTATAATCATGGGAGTACTCTCAGCAAAATGCAGGTCGGCTAGATATTTGGCCTTTTCAAATTTCGATCCCAAACCCTGTACAATCTCGGAGTATGTAGTTGATGGTGAGGACGAAGAGGAACGGAGAAAGAACACAGCCCTGTTTTACCGGGGCATGATAAGGTATATTTAGTATTCCCTTCTTGAGTCTGAACACAGTTTTCTTTGTTTTCATATATTGCAAACATTAGGGTCAATATTTTGTCAGGAACTCCATAGTATCGCAGGATTTTCCATTACGAATATAGGTCGACGAAGTCGAATGCTTTCTCGAAGTCCACCAAAGTCGGGTTTTTTTCGCAGCTCATTGCCCGCCGCAGGCATCATCCGTAGTTTGTAGATAAGATCCGGGCAAGATCAGGACGGCTGGAAACCTTGCCGTTAGACCCGCAAGTGTTTATCGAGGACTATCTGGATGCGCCGGAGAATAATCTCTGAGAAGAGTTTACCTAGAATTGATAGGAGACTGATGCTCTTCCAGTTGTCCCATTCTGTCACATCTATTTTCTTAAATATTTTATGACGGTACTTTCTTTCCAATCATCAGGCACCTTTTCAGACTTTCAGGTACTAGACAAACAGTGTTAGCTATACCTCCATACAGGTATTCAGTGATATTTTTATCATCTCTGCTGTTATTCTGTCAGTTCCTGCTGCTCTGCCACTCTTCAGCTTGCGGGTCGCGTGATGAATTTTCCACATCACAAAATTCTTCGGTGCTGGTTCTGAGGTTCGAAAAGGGGCTGCAGGGATATCTGGTGGATCGAAAGGGTCGAAGACTTTTGGTGAGTTTGACCAATGTAAAAAACGAATAAGTATATTATACCCACCACTACCCAAATTGCCAAGAGTCAAATCCTTCCCAGAACTTAGAAAACTGTTTAGTGTTCTAATTTATGAGCATTGTAACTCAAAAGATAAATTTCTAAAATTGAATAAGCCTCCTGAAACTTTTGCTTTGGCTTTTGCAAGAAGCATTTTCTATCACTCTGATTATTACGTCTAATTCATTGAAGCCACGGCCATTTCTAACGATAGAAGGTTGACACACTGGGCTAGGGAGGCAATGGAAATAAAAAGCATATTCTTGCTAAAATTTCAATAAGGTGAGATACTGGTAATTTAAATATTTACCGGATATATAACATTGTTCTCAAAAGTTAACCATTAGCGGATGAGGATAACAATGCTTTTCAAAATCACCTGGGACTAGATCAAATTCAAGACCAATGAGAATTCCAGCAGTAGGAGCAGGAAATAGGATTATTTTCAACGTAATAATTAATTTTTTTTTGTCCAGTTGCTTTAGTGTTCTCATCGAAGCAACTCTATTTAGCTTCCGTAGTGCTCTGTCACAGTAGCAAAAATTGTATAGATAGATATTTGTTGTTTTCACTGATTTGTTTTTGATTTTATTCTTTATCTTTGTTTTTTTGGCAGAATTCTTTCATCGTAAGATTTCTCTCTTTGTTTTTGTCATGGCTGGCCAGTTCGTTTTTAGATCTTTCATTATTAAAAGAGTGAGATTTAACCTGCATTTCCATTCCAAAATTTTTCAAAAATAGGGCGTTTTTCTTCACAGGTTGATTCCAAACTGAAAATGGTGTCAACATATAAGGGAGGTGTGGGGGGTCCACCGCGGCTTCTTTTCTTTTCAGATACATGACTTGTTTTCCTTCTGTAATTACATTCGCTTAGGTTTGCCTATAGTATAATATTTAATGACAATTTAAAAGTCGTTGCTAATCTATAGTGGTTGTCGCAATAAATAAGCTTTGAAGTAAATTCTATTATGGTCTTCCTGGTCTGAGTCATTGAATAATAAAGCTAAGAAAGTAGAATTGGTTTTGAATGGGGATTGAGAGGATTTACTGGGCCAAGCGAAGGTCCACCCATATGAACAGTCGTGTACATAATATTAGTTTTGAGTTAGTCTGCATTTAGACCCCGTTCAGGGAAACATATCTTTTTGTTATTATATTTAACAGTTGGAAGAATACAAGTAAGGTATTTTCTACAATTTGTCCAGTAGTTTTCCCATAAACCAGGCAGGGTAGGAATAGATTTACAAATCACGTTCTTTATTTTATTGACAGGAAGACTTGTTACTCCCAAGGAAAGAGTTAGAAGTTTTTAGTGTAACCCAAGGGCAGGTAAAGTACACAGTGGTTAAATTACCGGTTGATTATTTTGTTATACCCTCGGAAAAGGTTTACTGTTAATAGGATAGTACCAAGCCTTAGATATGCGTAGCTACTTGAGTAGACGCAGGCATTAAATCGCAATTTGGGGCCGGGGCTTTCCCATTAAGCAAATGATGACTCCGGTACACCACACCAATTGCGTCGTGGCCTACCGGTATAACACTGGTGGCTAAATACCACGAACATTAGTGGCAGCAACAAAAGGAGCTATCAGTAAACCTGATAGTAAAAGAATTCCGCGTTTTCAAAGAGACTAGTTGAGTTAGCCCACATAGTGATAGTAGCCTATTGTGGTTATATATAAAGAGAGAAAAAAAAATACGAAATCAATAACTAGATTTGTGAAGATCTATCATGGGCCATTCTTTGTTAGATCAAAATTGGAAATTTTACAAATCAATACATTGTGCAACTAACAATTGAGCAAAAATACAATCGAAACCCAACAATTTTATGCGAGTAACTAAATGTAACATAGGAAAGATGACTTTCATTTACACTGGATAGGTAATTTGAAATAAACGGAGTTTTGGAATAATGTCAGACAAAGGTGAGATTAACTCAAGACTGAGAAGGGGCATTGAAGCCCATTGAAAAGGTAAGAGAATAGAGAGAAATGATAGTGTGGAGGCATTTGAGGGAAAGCACCGAGAATACGAAGGCGAAATACAGGCTGAGAAAGATGAAATAAGAAAGAATAGAAGGGGACGAAAAGGATAGAGCAGCCTATAAAGAAATATACAATACGTATATAGAACGAACAGATTTAGTAAATGAATTACTAGTAAATAATGACAAATGGAATCAAAATAGTCCCAAAAGAAAGAGCAGTGTTGAATCGAAATCCAGCAGGGGCTCACGAAAAAACACTCAAATAGATATGAAACAACAATTATTAAATTTAATGCAGAAAGAATAGCAGAGACAAGAGTAGACAAGAAAGAGAACGAAAGGAAGAGGCTCATAGGATAGCCAGAGAAAGAAAAGGAGGAGGCAGACAGAGAGGAAAGAAAATACATAATGCAAATAATTGCAGGGAAAAATTTTCAAACGTATAAGAGAACCGTATGGGTTAGAAACCCAGAAAAATATACAAATTCGCTGACTACGGGGGAAGGTGTACCGGCCCATAAGACAAATTGGGAGGCTGCGCCGCCCTGTCAGAAAAATGAAATACTTGATATTCACCTTAGGAATTTTGATAGTCGATAAAAATGGGATACGGAAATAAAAATACCACATATTATTTAAACCGAGACACGCGAAAATTATTTTTGTGAAAAATTTGCAGAAAATAGAAAATTGGAGAACACTTATAATGAATATGAGACGCTAACAAGTGCAGGCCAAAATAAAGCGCTGATTGTACCAGAGAATAAGGAGACAAAATTTATTGTACGCGCTTTTCCTCGCAAAGTTCGGGGAATTTTAGTACAATATGAAAAACCAAATGTCGGAATTCAGTTCCCATTTGATAACGAACTATTTGTTTCGGCGGTAAGAATAAAGAAGACTAAAAGAGAGAAAAGAGATATTAAACGGAGCTACAATGAAGTAATGCAGTCAAAGATGGTGGACACTGGAGTCCAAATCAGATTTAACGATGATTTATTATTTTGCGCGAATGACAAAATTGAGAAAAGTGAGAGATGAACAAAGGAGTGTAAAAACGAGGCAAAATTCGGAGATTCAGCTGGCAATGGCGAAAAATAAAAAAATATCGGATTGGTTTTACCTTGATAAATTAAATGAAATTGAGAATAATAAAATGTCGGATGCGCAGTGCCTTATTAACATAAATAATAGGGGGAAAAAAGAGGTCCAAGATCAAAGGTGAATAAATTAAGATTTATAA
>NC_142806.1:14137506-14279865 GCF_049724085.1 Artemia sp. Qi Xiang Cuo
TTTTTTAACTGAAAGTAAGGAGCGACATTAAATCTTAAAACAACCCCTTTCATATATGAAATAATTTCTGCTTGTTTTAAGTTTTAATATCGCTCCTTATTTCAGTTAAAAAAAAAATTTCAAACCGTCGCAATCCCCTTCTAGGTCTGCAGAATTAATTAGTCATATTTCTTGTGATACTAGAATTAATTTTATCTTTTGTTAAATATTATATTTACCTGCATGTTTCTTTATTCCTCCAAAAACAAATTGCAGCTAACATACGACATATTGGTCGGTATTAAACTTTCCATGAATGAAGAATGAAACATTAAAATGCTTTGTTCACGAAATGAAATTCATGAACAAATTATACAATCTCTGTAATAGAATATAATACAAAGCCAAAATGATGATAATAGTAGACTTAGCTCAGATTTAAAATGAATTCTAACCTAAGACATAATTAGATTTGACTTTTTCAAGAGGAAGATTATTTTGTCCTCGTTGCATGTAACCAATTTTTTCTAATTTCGGAATTTTTTTTTTTTTTAGAAAACTTAATGCTTTTTGAAAACTACAAGTGTGACAAAATGAAACCACATTTTTATCTAAAAGGCTATTCGTTACATACCTTATAACTTATTGAATATTTTGCAAATTTGAATCTTATAGAAAATTCCACAAAACTAGAAGAATTGTTGAAGAGTAACAACGCTTGGCGCTTTTTCTTAGAAATAAAACTAATTTTTTAAAAGCGAAAAAAAAACAAACAAACGCTTTGAAGTCTATTTTGCTGAATCTTGATAGTTTGAATGTATGTGATTAAGCAATCATTAAAATCAGTGGACTTTTAGGGGTATGTCTACCCTTTTCTAAAATTTAGACAACAGCTTTTGGTGGACAATATTAAAATTAAGGAATGTTATATATTTAGAACTATAATAAAAAAGACAAATCCTTTTGTGTATATATTGTTATCAAAATGTCTTTTTTAGAATTTCTCTTGCTAAACTATTGCAAAACTACAATTGCAAAACTATTTGTAACAAGGGATTACAACAATTCAAAAACCTTTAAAAATAAAACCAAAAGTTCGAAGCTTAGTTGAAATCCTTGTTAGAAAGTGGACATGCTCTAATAATCAAATATCTTTGAATAGACTGTTGGATGAAAAAACATTTAATTGAGAAGAGATAAAGAAAAATCTGGTAATTGCAACAGTCAAGAAACACACTGAGAAATTTCACCGTAGTAGCTTGCAGTTTGACATTGTTCCCACAATTCAGGATGATTGTCTCCTGAGCGTCACACGTACGATAAGGGGTTCTGAAATGTACGGTGGCAGTCTTCTGACTGTTTAGAGCCATACCATTTGACCAGCACCACTCCTTAACTTTACTAAGAAAACCTCGAGCTATGAAAGTGGCAGATGTAGGTTCACTGCAGCAATAAAAAGTTACTGTCATCAGCAAAAAAGATAGAGTGCACATGGGGATGAAGACCATCAACAAGATCGTTAACATAAATTAAAAACAAAGGTGGCCAAAGCATAGAATCCTGTGGGACCCGTTTCGACGTAAGGAAAGTAGAGGAAGGCTTACCATTAACTGAAACATGCTGAGATATCCCTGAGAGGTAATACATTAGCCATTCTAATTGGACTCTCCATACTCCAAATAAAAATAGTTTAGTCAGAAGAACAGTGGTCGACCATATCAAATACCTTTTAAAGTAAAAAAATAGACCCAAAAAACACAACCCCTTGTCCAGATTAGCTTTTACGAACTCTGTGGCATCTGAAAATGGATACAAAATGGAGAAATAGGGACGAAAACCCTACTGCTGGTTATTTATGAGAGAATTTACAGCAGTCGTGTTAGTGCTAAATACAAATGAAGAGGATGTACGATACATTACTTTTTCAACAACTTTAGAGACGACGAGAAGAAGAGAAATAGGAAAATCTAATTTGAGACGAATTGCATTTTTTATACAAAGCTACAACATCGGCAACTTTAATTAAATAAGGAAAAATACCAGAAGAAAGAGAAAGATTAGTTATGTTTACGATGGAGCTAGAGACAAACGGACAAATTTTTTTTTGTGACATTATTACTCTAATCAAAAGCATCAACCGAACGGCTACTTGGAAGCTGAGAAATAATACTAGAAATTTCATTATCACTGTAAGGTTGCCCCTTACTTACAGGGCTAATAAATTTAGTAGCGTGATACAAACTGAGGCTTGGGTAAGAAATCGGTTAAAAATAGGAACTTTTTTCATAATTATGAACCCAGTGGGAGGCCTGTCAATCTTGTGGGAGGCCCAATGTGATAAGGGTGCCACTGAGCAAAATCTCGGGGGAGGCACAATGTGACAAGGGTGCCACTGAGCAAAATCGTGGGGGGGGGGCAATTTGACAAAGGTGCCAATAATTGACCCAAATTGACAAATTTATTCTAAAAAAGATTGAAAAAAGATAAAAAGACGAAAAAGGGCGTCAAAAAATATTGGGGGGGGGGTGTCCCCTGCTTCCCCTGGATTCACCAGTGGCGTTCATAATGTTGATACAGATCCTATGTATTTACAGATCAAGTATATTTGTATCTAAGAAATACATCTAAGTATATCTCTATATTTCTTTATTCCAGAATAACCATTATAAGTATTGTCATTTGCTAAACCAAAGGAAACACTCGAAGTAGATGTAAAAAAACATGGCAGATTTGAGTTAAACTTGTCTAATTACAAGAGTTTTTATTGTTGTCTTGGAAAGGATGGTTTAATTCTAGGTCAGTATTGATAGCAGTCTCCTAATTAACTTAAAAAGAAAAGCTCATGTTATTTTTAATATTTGTATTTTTGTGTGTGTTTTAATAGTTTCTTCTGTGTTTTTCAGCTTTGCATTTTTGAGTGCGTTTTAATAGTTTCTTCTGTTCTTCTAGAACACATGCGTTCTGTTACTCATATAGGGAACAACCCGGATAGCTGCAAAATTTCTAAAGCAAGGTTTGCCTCTAGTTCTTACAGAAGAGTGCATCAACATACACAGCATGGTAATACCAAACAAACGTATGTATGTTTATAAAAAAGTTCCGTTGTCGGTTTTGCTCCGATATTTAGTTGTTTCTTTTTTCTCTCTCAGTCTTTATTTATTCACTGCTCAAAGTTTAACTACCGTGCAGCGGAAAATAATAGTGACGTGATATAGAAGAAGTATTGTACCCATTGGGCATATATTACCTTCAAAGAATTAAAAATTAAAACAAACAAAGGCGATGAAGAACTCCCAATGATAAAAGAAAAACACATAGATATAAATTTATGAAGTCTTTGATAAATTTATGGATATATTAGTATGGTCCTTAAACAATCCAGACTGTTTGTCTTATTCAACGTGAACAAGGCACAACGGTGTAATAGGGACGGCCCTAATGTACGTATTACGACCTGCACAAACACACTAATCTAGGCAAGTGTATGAGTTATCTTCTTATGTTGATTTCTCGGTTAATTGTGATATAATCCACATAATTTGGCCTTCTGGCTAAACCGAAACTTCAGGATTTTTCTTTAAAAAAATGTCAATGTAATAGGATGCCATTTTCTACAATTAACAGGCTACAGCTACTAACTACTACTAGCAGGCCCCCTAAGATGGTAAATAAGTTTTTTACTTGAGTGAATTTAGCTAAGTAGAATGAGTACAGGGAGTAAAAAAAGGTAAGGTAAAGGATACGGCACTAAACCTTTAAAGTCCAAGCCTGTGGTGCTGATCTCTGTTTCAAGGCCCACAGCGAGGAAGTGGAATGGGAGGCTGGGAGACAGCTATCCTTTGCTTTCCCACACCCTCCTGCTTAACTTCTCCAGATTTCTCCAGGTGCCCATCTAGAGGGGTAAGCTCTATATAAGCTTTGGCTGAGCTTACAGTCATGCCACTGACCCCCATCCCAAACCACCACGTCAAGAATTGAAACTCCACCCTTTGGACACAGGATTCCAAATCTAGCGCGCTAACCACTCAGCTAGGATGGCTCAAGCTAGTAAAGGGAGTAAAATGGGAGGAACTGAATTTTCGACAAATAAAATACAGGTATGTTGAATATTTGTAATTTCGGAGCTACCGTGGAAAGGATGTCCCATGATGGAAGGCATCCTGCAAAATGACCAAGCCGAATTGTTTGTGGTTTTACTTCAAACCAGGTGAGACCTTTATACTAAAATCCTGAAAAAGAAAAAGGGGGCAAGGAGTTGTTGGACCCTTTTATTTTTAAGTACAGCCCCAATTGTGCATGTAAAAATGAAAATAAGTAAAACATTACCATTAATAAAAAATTATTATTCACAAATTTATATTACACATAAATTATATGATTTATGTACTATAATTATAATACCCCTCAAATATCTCTTATATTTTTTCTTGACTATTGATCGTTACGAGTCTCTTGTAGGATGATTCAACATCCTATAGAAGTGCTGAAAAATCTCACTTGTTAAGTGACTAGCCATAAAATTCACTATTTTTGTTATAACTGAAATTATTAATTAATTGTTGTTAATTTAATTTGAAATTAATAAACTTTTTAATTTTAAAAACGCAATTATTTCTGAGAATCCACTTTTGGCGCAAAATATATTTTGAAGGTAATTTGTAATGAAAAGGAACCACATAATGTTCAATTGTTTCCATCAATGATTTCATAATTTCTACATTTTTTCCTAACCCTATTTGGCGTATCACCTGTCGTTACTGCAGCAGTTTTATAAGCATAAACATTTAAGTCACTAAGCGTTTTTGTAACAACGTTATGGACTAAACTTTTTCATCTACCAGAGCGTCTTTTATGCATTACTGAAAGCAATTATATTTTGAGCAATTTGTTTAAGATAATTTTAAAATCAATAACAAAACATCAAAGAAAAGATATTTCGGGGCTATCCAACGCTTAGAAATAAGATTGTTGTTACTTTTCGTCTTCCCTTCTTCTTAAATCCTCTAAAAGCCGTGAATATTATTTGTACTCTAGCAAAAAATTATATATAAATTGAAGAGTGGTTCCTATTAATCGAACATCAGTAAAAAGAACAAAAAAAAAAAAGAAAAAAACAGCATAATAACCAAGATTACTGAAATAAATTAATTAAAAAAAGAAAAGTTATTTAATATATATTTATGTGCATTACTGGAAATATAAGCAATTTTTTATTTTTGGATTTGATCAAAGACAATATATTTAAGAAATATAAATTTTTTTGGAAATTTACAAAAAGTAAATAATGGTATTTTTTTCATATATATATTCTCTCTTTAGATGAAGCTTGCCATTGCCTCTAATCCTGTTTGATTCCACTGCTTTTTCAGTTGCAAGATGCATCTATTTTGAGTTCCTTAAATTTTTACTTGGTTCTCGTTCTTACTTTGAGATTTTGAATTTCGTTTCCTCTTTGGAATTTTATTTTGTGCCGATATTATTTTCCTTGCCAAAACTTGATTACACGCTATTATTTGTCTAAAATTTACATGAGCAAGGAAGCTGTTTTTACTGTGCTATTATTACCCATTTATCTCTGTTGTCGAAGTTTTTTGTTTTGTGTTGTTTGTTTTCCTTTCCCTGCTTCTTCTCAGTCTCTTATGTCTTAATTACTATTACTTATTAGCCTTGTTGATAGTATTTGAATTCTATTAAAAATCAATTGTCAAAAAGTTTTTCAAGAAATTTTCCTTTACTATTATTAACTTTCTGATCCTAATTATCAAGTTGATGCTTCTGAATATAGTTTTTTTTATTTAGGTTTTTATCCTAAATATGTTTTTTTTAGCCTAAACATCATATCATATTAAGATTTTTTTTCCAATACTAAAATAAGCAAAATCTACCGTTAAATAATTCAGCGCAGTTTTTGTCTTCTTAACTGTTAGATATTACATATTATGTTAGATGTTACATATTATGAGGTAGGATTTGTTTTCTAACTTCACGCTGTCCAAATTCATTACCCCCACCCCCTTAATGTGCTAATATATAGCCCAAATTGTACGAGTCCGATGCATTTTGTCACCCGTCACTTGTCTTTGTGGCTATGAAACTGGTTTTTACGGATGAAAATTATTGAGGGTGTTCTGAATAATCAAAAATTACTTAATCTTCAAATCTAGGGTGGATAGAAGATCCTTTCCCCATTGGTGCCGCTGTCAGAGATAAATCTACCCAATCAATAAGCGGTAGGGAAATGAAAATAGGCGCTTCGTTTCTGTGCTTGGTTTTACTTGTAGAGTCAACTGGTTCGGAAAATATCCAAGATTTTTTGGTGTTTACTCATTTGTCATGGGCGAAAAAAAAATTAAGTATACTTTAGAACAGGGTATATAATATTTTAGAACTTAAACATCCAAGTTGGCTTTGAAAGGAAGAGAAACTTGTCAAAAATTTTATACTATTTTTTGGCATAATTATCCGTTCTTGAAAGAGAAAAATTTGAGTGCTAGTCAAATATTTTGAAGCTAAAACCTCAAGAATTATAAATAATGTTGGAACCTGATCAGATTCGATTCTGAAAAGTCCACAAATTTGGTAGAAGCACGGTTTATATCTAACTCTTTGCGGGAAAAACTTTTATTCCCAAAACCATAGATGAATAAATTAAACAATTTCTAAACCCAAGGGATAAGAGGTTCATTAAAGTCCCAAAACCTCAACATAGTTTTTAGTATATACAATTTATAACGTAAGTATAAGCGATTATTATACTACCTATTTATAAGCGATTAGTCATTTAACAGTGAAAAGTTAGACGTGGATACTACTTTTCTTTAGATAATGTAAAATATAAAATTTCAACTATTTAGGCAATATCCATATTGAGTTTGGATTCTAACCAATCTCCGCTATATCTTGTCTCAGTCTAATTTGTTTCAGGATGTTTCAAAAACGTAAAAAGAATATGATTAAAATAACATTTCAAACAATAAAGACCTTATCAGTAATATGGTGGCCGGCGTATATGCAGATAGTTTTTTTTTTACACTTTAGCATTTTTATGATATACATATAAAAAAAAATTTTATAATCGACACATACCCTGATAAACATTAAAGGTTTAACATTTAACATGCTAGTGGGAGTGGTTTATGTTTAACAGGGAGTGGTTTATCACCTCCCTTAGATTACATTTCTACTTATTGTTTGTGAATGTTGAAAGCTTAAAATCCAGATTCTCTTGTTTCGACGGCAGTTGATTTTCAAAACCAAGCTTATTTCTTTAAAAGGTTTAAATGTTAAGGTTAAATGTTAAAGGATAAATATTAAACATCAAAAGGTTTTACGGGGCAAGAGGGGATGGGTTCAGGAGGGGAGGGGAGGGGATGGGATTAATTAATTCGTGAATTTGTGCTCCTGAACTATTCAAAAAAGAACAAGCCTACTTTACTAAAAATACAGTCGCAAATAGTAATGTTTTTGGTTGAATAATCTTATTTTTATTATATTTCTGGTTGACTTATCTGTTATTTCAGATTCCCGTTTTCATCGTTGGCGATCTTAGCAGCAACTACGTCAGCACCATCTCAAATGCCGGTTTTGAATACCCCGTTTGGTGCATCCACAGTCCAGTCGCGTCCATATCGCCCAATCGCTCCCGTTCCAGTTGCTGCAGATCCACGAATGACTTCTGTACCCTTTAAAAACCTCCCTCCAAATTCACCGATTTTGACGATGCCAGGCTTAGTGGATTTAATGCCAATTATACCAGATCAGACGAAAGAAAAAACAGATAAAAGAGAGACCCCTGACCAACGAGATGCAAACCAAAATCTCAACTTTTCTGCTTTAAAGAGCGTTGTACCTGAATCTAATGACATGAAGTCGGAGTGTAAGTTACTATTATTCTTGTTATCAGTGGTAGTTCTGGTCTCTTGCGCCCTGGGCAAAATCTCGATTGGCCCTCCCTGTCTCAAGAAATTTTCAGCCTAAAATTTAACCAAATTTTCATTTATTAAATAAAATTATTTTCAGTGTATTAATTGATTAATTGTTTTTTAATTTACTTCATTTTATTAATCAATTGCTGATTTACTAATTGATTTCATTAATGAACTGCGTCTTCTACTTTATTTCACTAAAAATTAAATTAAAAAATTACAAAATCATTATAACCATCCGATTATTTTTTTGGAATTTTGTGCCCCCAAAATTTCCGCTTCCGGGGCATGTGCCTCCTCTATCCTGCCCTAAAACCACCTCTGATTGTTATTTATTGTTAGGAGCATGAGATCGAGACTTACTTGGTGAAAAGAATGACAGTGTTTTAACCTCTTTTACAAAACAACTTTAATTTCATTTTTCTTCACTAAAAATGAAAGGAAGCACGAAGTTGTGATTATATTGTAAACCAATCGGATGTATACTATTACTTAAGGATTTCGTTTTCTTTTAGTTTTGCATATGGTCTAGGACTAGCTGTAGCCTCATAAGGGGGAGGGGGTAATTGTCACTATAGCAACTATTACATCTGGAAAAATTGTTGATTGGAGAATCTGATGGTAAAATCACTTTGTTGTTATTGTGCTTCCTTTAGAAAAGCCCATAGAAAACCATAGAGGGATTTGGAAAGTATTCAATATGATGGGTATTTTTCTATCTTGTAAATTAATTGAGTTATGAGAATGAAACTCTGAGGAATGGAATTTTCCAAAACAAAGAAAAATTGCTTTGCAAATTTTGTTTTAATTATTCATGTACGGTGAGCCAAAATCAAAACCTTTATTAATTTAAAAATCTTCAGAAATTAAATAAAAAAAACAAGTTTTTTTTTACTGAAACTAAGGAGCGGCATTAAATCTTATAACTGAAAGAAATTATTCCGTATATGAAAGGGGCTGTATCCTCTTCAACGCCTCACTCTTTACGCTAAAGTTTGACTCTTTCTCACAAATCTATTTTTTAAAACAATAAAAAATTTTAGCGTAAAGAACGAGGCGTTGAGGAGGGGACAGCCCTTTTCATATATGAAATAATTTCTGTTTAATTTAAGTTTTAACATCGCTCCTTACTTTCAGGAAAAAAAAACTTGTTTTTTTTTATTTAATTGTATATACTGAATCGAGATTTAGCGTTGAGATTTGTGACATCTTGTCATATAAATTAAATTCTTTTAGTTTGCATACTCTGTTGTTGTTTTTTACTTTTAGTATTATGAGTTCTGTTTATATTTCTTTAGTCAATTGTTATTATAATTATTACTTAGCTATCTATCTAAACATCTTTTCAACCCCTCGCAATCACCTTCTAGATATGCAGAATTAATTAGTTATATTACTTGTGATACTAGAATTAATTTCGTCTTTTATTAAATATTATATTTACACGCCTGTTTCTTTATTCATCCAAAAACAAATTGCAACTAACATACGAAATATTGGCCGTATTGAACTTTTCATGAATGAAAAATTAAACATTAAAACGCTTTGTTCACGAAATGAAATTCATGAACAAATTATAGGATCTGTGTAATAGAATTATGTAAAAAAAACAAGTTTTTTTAACTGAAAGTAAGGAGTGACATTAAAACTTAAAACGAACAGAAATCATTCCGTATATGAACGGGGCTTTCCCCTCCTCAACACCTCGCTCTTTACGCTAAAGTTTGACTCAGTCTCACAACTTTATTTTTTAAAACAATAAAAACTTTAGCGTAAAGAGCGATTGATGTTGACGTTTCTGTTTTTTACTTACAAAAGCTGCACTAATTGTTATTGTGCATTTAACAGCTTCATTTAGTAATTAAAAAAAAAACACAGTGAGTCATAAAGTAAAATTACTGAATAGTTCATATGAGTGTCACCAAAGGACATCATGAGTTCTTCTTCTTTTTCTTAGAGTTTGATCTAAGAAATCACATGATCTGTGATCTAATGATCACATGATCATTTTTACATAGAAGTTTATTATAATCTCATTTTCCTTGTTTTTCACGAAAAGCATAAGTGTATTTTTAATGCATTCCAATGATGAATGTAACACCGTGCCAGAAATAAATTGAAAACCCTTTTAAAATGTAGATTAATTGAAGAGCACACTTAGTCAAACAAGTTAATTTCTTGGCGTTAAATTTTTTTAATCAATCAAACACGAAATTGCATAATGATTAGCCATTGTAAGTTTTAAAATCAGTCAAAAACAGCATATTAAAGAATTATTTGTAATAGCCCATGTTGTTGGCACAATGTATTATTTATTATTTTTTTTTCTTTAGAGCAGGGCACTTCGTATCGACGAGATTGTCGTAGAAACTTCGAAAAGGGCTCATTCAGTTGGAAACTGGAGTGGCTTGTGCCCTTTTTAATACTCGAAAGTCATTGGAAGGCAACTAACACCCCTTCCGCGCCCACCAGTTCCCGAAACACACCCAATCAAAATTTTGAGATAGCCATTTTGTTCAGCGTAGTTGATTTCCAGATAGAAATTATGTTTCTGAGGAGGAAACTCCCCCACAGCCTTCAGGGCAAGGGTTGTAAGTTATGCCCTGGGGCCATATAAGGTTTTTATAGAAAGCTTTGTCGTAGAAACTTCAAAAAAAAGCTCATTTGATTGGAAATTCAAAGGGCTAGTGCCCTTTTTTACTAGTCGATAGTGATTGGAGTGCAACTAACCCCCCTCTCACGCCCAACTTTTCGCCAAATACATCCAATCAAAATTTTAAGATAGCCATTTTGTTCAACGTAGTTGAAAGTTCTGGAAATTACGTCTTTGAGGATGAGGATGGCAATCCCCTCACAGCCCTCAGAGAAAGGGTTGTAAGCTATGCCCTTGGGGCATATAAGGTTTTAATAGAACGCGTTGTCGTAGAAACTTCAAAAAGGGCTCATTCAATTGGAAATTGAAATGCCTAGTTCCCTTTTTAATAGTCGAAAGTGATTGGAAGGCAACTAACACCCCTTCCACGCCCACCATTTCCCTAAACACATTCAATTGAAATTTTGAGACAGCCATTTTGTTTCACGCAGTTTAAAGTTCAGGAAATTATACCTTTGATTAGAACACTCCACCACAGTCTTAAGGACAAGTGTTATAAGTTATGCCCTGGGAGCATATAAGTTTAAATTGAAATCTTTGTAGTAGAAACTTGAAAAAGGGCTAATTCGATTGAAAATTCAAAGGTATAGTGCCCTTTTTAATAGTCGAAAGTGATTTGAGGCCCAATTTTTCCCCAAACACATCCAATCAAAATTTTTAGCTAGCCATTTTGTTCAGCGTAGTTGATTCCCACATACAAATTATATTTTTGAGGAGGACACTCCCCCACAGCCCTCAGGGCAAGGGTTGTAAGTTATGCCCTGGGGGCAAATAAGGTTTTTATAGAAAGCGTTGTTGTAGAAACTTCAAAAAAGGCTCATTCGATTGGAAATTCAAAGGGCTAGTGCCCCTTTTTTTATTGTCGAAAGTGATTGGAGTGCAACTAACCCCAGTCTCAGCCCCAGTTTTTCCCCAAATACATCCAATCAAAATTTCAAGATAGCCATTTTGTTCAACGCAGTTGAAAGTTGTAGAAATTAGGTCTTTGGGGATGACAATCCCCTCAAAGCCCTCAGGGCAAGGGTTGTAAGTTATGGCCTGGGGCAAATAAGGTTTTTATAGAACGCGTTGTCGTAGAAACTAAAAAAAGGCTCATTCAATTAGAAATTGAAATGGCTAGTGCCCAGTTTAATAGTCGAAAGTGATTGGAGGGCAACTAACACCCCTTCCACGCCAACCATTTCCCCAAAAACATTCAATCGAAATTTTAAGAAAGCCATTTTGTTCCACGCAGTTTAAAGTTCAGGAAATTATACCTTTGAACAGGACACTCCCCCCATAGTCTTCAGGGTATTAGTCTTCAGTCTTCAGGTTATAAGTTATGCCCTGGGAGCATATAAATTGTTATTGAAATCTTTGTAGTATAAACTTGAAAAAGGGCTCATTCGATTGGAAATTTAAAGGGCTAGTGCCCTCTTTAATAGTCTCGAAAGTGATTTGATGTCAACTAACCCCTCTCTCGCGCCCACCTTTTCCACAAACACATGCAATCAAAATTTTTAGATAGCCATTTTATTCAACGTAGTTGAAGGTTTTAGAAATTAGGTCTTTAAGGTGAAAACCCCTCCACCCCCACAGCCCTCAGGGCAAGGGTCTTAAGTTGTGCCCTGGGGGCATATAAGGTTTTTATAGAAAGCGATGTTGTAGAAACTTCAAAAAGGGCTCATTCAATTTTAATATAAAAGGGGTAGTACCATTTTAATAGTCGAAAGTGATTGAAGGGCAACTAACCTCCGTCTCACGCCCACCATCTCCCCATCACATCCAATCAAAATTTTTAGATATCCATTTTGTTCAACGTAGTCGAAAGTTCTGGAAATTAGATCTTTTAGGATGATAATCCCATTAGAGCCCTCAGTGCAAGGGCTGTAAGTTATGCCCTGAGGGCATTTAAGGTTTATATAGAAAGTTGTTGTAGAAATTTCAAAAAGGGTTCATTTGATTGGGAAACTGAAATTGCCCTTTTTATTAGTCGAAAGTGAGTGGAGAGTAATTAACCCCCCTATCACGCCCACCATTTCCCCAAACACATTCAATCAAAGTTTGGAGATAGCCATTTTGTTCAACATAGTTGAAAGTTCTGGAAATTATGTATTTAAGGATGACAAATCCCCCAGAGCCCCCAAGGCATTTTGTTTAACGTAATTGAGAGTTCTGGAAGTTGGGTCTTTTAGGATGATAACCCCATCACAGCCGTCAGTAAAGGGGTTGTAAGTTATGTACTTGGGGCACATAAGGTTTATATAGAAAGTTGTTGTAGAAATTTCAAAAAGGGCTCATTTGATTTGGAAATTGAAAGTACCGTTTTCGTTAGTCAAGAGTGAGTGGAGAGTAATTAACGTCCCTTTCACGTCCAGCCTTTCACCAGAAAAATCTAATAAACTTTTAGAGACAGCCAGTTTGTTCAAACTATTTGAGAGCTCTAGAAATTATGTATTTAAGGATGACAAACTCCCCAGAGCCCCCAGGGGAAAGGTTGTAAGTTTTGCCCTGGGGGCATAAGGTTTTTTAGGTAGATTTGTCGTAAAAACTTCAAAAGGGGCTCATTCAATTGGAAATTGAGAGGGCTAGTGCACTTTTTAATAGTTGAAAGTGATTTGAGAGCGACTAACGCCCCTCTCACGCCCGCCCTTCCGGCAAAACATCCAATAAAAATTTATAGATAGCCATTTTGTTTAACGTAGTTGAAAGTTCTGGAAATTTGGTCTTAAAGGATGACCCCCCCCCCCTCAGAGCCCTTAGGGTAAGGATTGTAATTTTTGCCTTGGGGGCATATAAGGTGTTAATAATGATTTCTTAGACCACACTGCTTTTCCATTAAAAAAAAAAAAAAAATTTTAAACAAGAAAAACGGGTTTTAATTTTATATAAAGCAGTGAAATACAAACTAATTAATTATGCACAAAAGCTCCGAATATTTCGGCCCCACATCCGGGAGCCTTTCTCAACGAAAAAAAAAATAAATAAATAAAAAACTTAACTTACATCACAATAAAACATACTAAACACATAAAGAGAAAGAAAAAAACAAAAGAAAAAATATAAATAAATAAGAAACAAAACTCACATATTAAATAAACACATCCATGCACTCGTTGTTAAATAAAGGGAAAGACAAGGTACCGAGAAATTTGCAAAAGGGAGTATACAAAATTCCATGTTCTTGAGGTAAATTTTATGTGGGAAGAACGCAACAAACTTTAGAAAATAGGCTACAACAACACAAGAATGCAATAGATTGCGCTCTAAAACAAAACAAAACACCAGAAACGTTTGGGTCAGCTGTTGCAGAACATCTTTATAATTTTCCTCATCACAGTATTTTATTTGATCAAACAAAAATAGTAGATACGTCTGTAGGACTTTTACAAAGCTTCAGGGAAATTATAGAAATAAAAAAGATAATATATGGGGGCACTAGTATCAATAAAGATGAAGGGGAATTTAGGATCAACTCAATTTATAATAGTTTAAGTGAAATGCAGGCAAGATATTCAACCAGTACTGATTTTAATATTATTTCTGAAACGAAAGATGACCTTGCGAACAAAGGTCAGAATGGGTTAAATGATGAGAAAAGTAAACGAACTGCAGCTAAGCTTGAAACCAAACAAATCCATTCAATTTATAATTCATAAACTGGTTGATGAACTTGTGAAATTTAATTAGGGGCTATGGGCCGGGGGGTTTAGTTGACCTTTTATTGTTTTGGTCTAAGTGTTGATATAATCTTCATTTTCGATAGATTTTAATTTATATACCGGGAAGAGGCGAGTTGAATCATTATATACATTCAGTGCATGGAAGTGCTTATTTAATATATTTCCATTTATATACTGGGAGGAGGCGAGTTGAATTATTATAGACATTCAGTGCATGGAAGTGTTTATTTAATATGTGAGTTTTGTTTCTTATTTATTTATATTTTTTCTTTTTGTTTTTTTTCTTTCTCTTTATGTGTTTAGTATGTTTTAGTTTGATGTAAGTTAAGTTTTTTTATTTATTTATATTTTTTTTCCGTTGAGAAAGGCTCCCGGATGTGGGGCCGAAATATTCGCAGCTTTTGTGCATAATTAATTGTTTTGTATTTCACTGCTTTATAGAAAATTAAAACCCGTTTTTCTTGTTTAAAATTTTTTTTTGTTTTTAATGGAAAAGCAGCGTGGTCTAAGAAATTAATGAATTAAGATCTAGCATCGCAAGAATGGAAAGAATAGAAAAGGTGCCTTATTAAACGATAACCAAACATGATATTATGACGCATTTCGTTTACCTCCAAAAAAAGGGTCCAGCCTATTGTGATCAGATTAATATTGAAAGATCTCAAATTCGTGATCTTCAACTTGTTTAAGAATTCGATGTACCGCGATATCAAATTCCTATACAGCGATATCAAACAAGAAGTAAGGAGCGACCCGGCTCAATTGTGACCAAAACTCTAAAAAACGCAATTTTGATACCAATAGATATATCAAAATACGAATTCTTTTTGTTTAACTTCTATTATTTTACAAAACTTGGTAATAGCCTAATATGACTATTAATTAATGTTGTTATGTCTTACGTCTTCTGTCTTACGTCTTATGTCTTGCGTTCTTATGTCTACAATTCTTACGTCATAGTATGCAGAATAATTGTATCTGACATACGTTTCACGCTATACCTAATTTCTCCTAATTTGCAAATATATAGCCCAAATTTGTTTCTAAAGCATTATATTTTCATCATATTTTTTGTATTTCATTCAGATTGAGCGTTTAAGAAACATATTTCTATTAAATGAAGCACTTGAGTGTTTGGCGTATAATACACAGGTACCAAAATAAAACTTATAAAAAAATGATTAAACAAAAAACTCATAGAATAGCACCTTTGCTAGCAAAGATTTTATTTGTTTATTTTTTGTTTGAGCTACCTCCAAAATTGATATCTTGGGAATTAACTCTTATCCATAGCTCTTATATGCTTGTCCAATTAACTCTTATTATCTGTATCAACGTTGTCAAAGCTTTGAAACAAACTGCTCCAGCTTTCTGACTAAATTACACAAAATACAAAAAAAAATACAAAAAATTAAAAATTAAGAAAATAACACTTTTCGTAAGAATACAACCCATTTCTAGCCAGGCTAAACAAATGTCACAGATGGTTTTAGCACTTTTATTTTGAAATGGTCCATATTTGACTGATCTTACTAATAAATTGAGAAATTTCACGTTGGAGGAAAGTTCAATTCTTTGTAGTTTCGATGTTGTTTCCATGTGTTCAAATTGTGATTTAGAAAGGTGCGAGGACATTTTAAAAATTAAATTAGAAAAACATTTTGATTTAATACAAGATGTGACTTTAGCTAGTTTGGATATTGAAGGTGTACGGAAAATAATGTTCTATCCCGCTTTGTATGGCTATAACGAGAAGGGTTTAGATGGCTAGGGCACCTTCTGCTGATGAAGGATGACATATTACCAAAAATCGTCCTTGTTGGCCGATCCTTGTTCGCCTTAGTGCATTTTTATCGCCTTAAGTGCATTTTTAAACTTCGCCTTAGTGCATTTTTATCGCTTTTTCCTATTTTCCTTATTATACTTTTCATTTTTTCTTCCTTTTCATTTACATTCAATTTTTTAGAATAAAACATAGTTTTCGCGGGGAAGGGGGGAACTTTGGAAGACGTTTGGAAGGGGGGGGCGTCAAAAAAATCGATGTTGGTGTTTATACATTTACTGGCTAAATTCCCAAATGACGGGGAATTGTCAGGTTGAGACGTTGAGATTTTATTTTTATAGCATTTTAGGGTTTCTTTTCCTTGTTATTTTTATTTGTTGTTGTAGGTGTTGAAGGTCCTTCAAAAAGTGCTGCCACAACCCAAATGGAAAACAATTTTTTTTGCCAAGATAAAGGATGAAACATTACATAAAGCTTTAAATAGCGTTATTTAAATACTGCTAAGAACTATTATTAAATACTGCTAAGAACTTAGTTTTCAGCAATTTTAAATGGTAATATTTTTCTTTTTCTATTTATATCAAGTACTTCAATGTATTTAAAAAATATAGTTCTAAAAAAAAAAAAAAAAAAAAAAAAAAAAAAAAACTGGCTAAAATTATCTATAAAAATTACGAAGTTTCCATAAAACTACATAAAAATATTGTTTGTCTAATTTTGTTCGTTTTTCTTATAATTTTGCTTTGAGATGGAATGATCTTAACCAAATGATTTAACATTCCTTTTTCATTATTTTAGGTGGCGCTTTTTTCCCTTATTTTTATCCTATTACCTTAGTATTACCTTGTATGCTACCTTAGTAATACTTGCATGTAAATTTAAGCCCTAAACCCCTTTACGGCAGTGCTACAACGACACATAGGCAACCCCTTGGACTTCAAGCACAAATCACATGGTACAGTGCCACGCTACCAGGATGTTGAAGCGTTAATGAAGGCTATTATTATTTTTATATTAAAAAGTGTTTTGCCTTCTTTTAAATTTTCACTGTCACTGGGCCCTTAACGAGTAAAAATAATAATAAAAAAAACAATAGGAAAATAAACCATATACAGTATCAGTAAATGCGAATTAATTAGGCAATTTTGACGACTTAGAAATAGAAAAAAGGAATAATTCACAGCGTGTAAAACTCGGTTTAAAAATTGAATGTCTTAGCGTAAAAATTTTTTAGAAGATACACATACCACTACTTCAAAATATAAAGTATTTGACAATTTTCGTGGAAATATTGCACTGGCATGTTGAAGAATTGAGAGAGAGTAGTCAATCTGGACTTGTCCCAGTTAGAGATAGGAACAGGGCCACAATTAGTGAAACGGAAAGAGCTAAAGAAAGATAGGTAGATTATTTTGAGAATGGGCTAAACCGAGATAGAGTTAAGGAAAAATGAAAGAGATAGAGGAAAATTAAAAATCTCTGACACTTTGAGCATGATGGAAGATTTGTTTTTTGAAACTTGTGACATAAAAGATTTGAAAAATAATGTACTGGTACTGTGAAAAATGAGTTTCTTAAATATGCTGGCTATGAGATTAGAAATAGATTACTAAAAATTATGAATATGGTATTTGAAAAAGGAGAAGTACTTAACGATTTTAGGAAAACCCTAATTAAACCCCTGTATTAAAAAAGGTGATAAGAGTGAGTGTGGTAATTATAAGGGCATTAGTCTGGTTTTGTAGGTAGTAAATTATTTAGTATGATGATGGTTTTTAAACTTAGAGATGCTGTAGAAAAAGTTTTAAGAGAAGAACAGTGCGGTTTTAGGAAGGGTAGAGGATGTGTCGACAAAATTTTAACTCTTTAGTTCAGAGAAGTGCCTGAGTCATCGAACACCTTTAGTTCAGTTTTATAAATTATGACGAAGCGTTTGATTCAGCTGATAGAAGAAGTATAGCGAAGGTTTTATTCTTGTATGGTATTAAATAAAAAAAAACTTTCCGATAAATAAGTTTTTTAAAGAAAAATAAAGGCCATTTTAAACTTAAGCTCAGCAGATACAAATACCTTTTAAAATTCAAACTCAGAACGACCAGAAATTACTATTAATGAATAAATAAAACCCAAAAGGGAGCAGGAATTCAAAAAAACAATCATAGCAAAAACATACAACAAGTAATAATACAAATGAATAAATAGATCTTAAAGCGAGTAATGCTCATATTGAATGCGAAAATCAAGCTTAAAACGAAAAAAAAATTATTGAAATATAAATGAAACTTAAAACGAACAGAAATTAGATAAACCATCAATGCAAACAAGTGTACAATAGATCTTAATTTAAATTAATAAATAAATCTTAAAACGAGTGAAACTTAAGTTTAATATGCAAATCAAGCTTGAAACGCCACAAAATCACCACAAACAAGAGTTGGGGTATGACCTCCTTCTCTCACTGTAAAAGTCTGAAACCTACTGCGTCATTGGCGCTTAACTGAAAACCAATTTTATGACAAATATTTTCTTTTGTTTTTAATATTGAAAATAAACATTAAAATTGTAGTAACATTAAAATTGTAGTAACATTTTGAACTGATGAGCTTTCAGCAATTAATATCATTATACATCAAATATTCAGTTTAATTTATTAGCTCTTTTTAAAGTTGTTAATGACGAATATAGTTTCCCTACAAACAAGTGTTTGGATACTGCCTCCTCTCCTAACTGTAATTTAAAACCAAAAGCCTACTGCGTCATTGGTGCTTAACTGAATTAAATAAAAAAACAAGTTTTTTAACTGAAAGTAAGGAGCGACATTAAAACTTAAAACGAAGAGAAATTATTCCGTATATGAAAGGGGCTGTCCCCTCCTCAACGCCTCACTCTTTACGCGAAAGTTTTTGATTTAAAAAAAAACAAAGTTGTGAGACAGAGTCAAACTTTAGCGTAAAGAGCGAGGTGTTGAGGAGGGGTGAGCCCCTTTCATATACGGAATAATTTCAGTTCGTTTTAAGTATTAATGTCGCTCTTTACTTTCAGTTAAAGAAAGCTTGTTTACTTCTATTTAATTTCTGAACTTTTTTAATTAATGCAGCTTTGATTTTTGCTCACCGTACATGTGTTATTAAAACGAAATTCGTATATTAATTTTCCTTTTTTTGGCAAGTTGGTTTTCTCGAAATTTTGCTCTGACGTGACTTACGAATTAACTTACGTAACGAATTTATATATTCGTATGTTTTTATTCCGTATATTGGGAAGTTCGCTCCCTAGACAATACCTCGCTCTTTACGCTAAAGTTCTAATTTTATTTGAATCAAAAACCCCTGAATCACAAAGGCCGGTTAATTAGAATAGATAGCGCTTTGGAAAGTGCTAAAAAGCTTCAGCGTAAAGAACAAGGTATTGACTAGGGGGCGAACCCTCTCATATACGTAATAATTTCTGTTCGTTTAAGTTTTAATGTTGCTCCATATTTTCAGATAAAAAAATTGTTTTTTTTTCATTTAATTTCTGATAGTTTTTAAATAATGCTGGGAAATCTGGCTCCCCCTTCTTGGAAATGTTCCTTCCCCCAAGGAAGGAACCTCCATGGAAATCCTCCATGGGAAGATCCTCCCCCGTAACCCTTACTCCGACCCCGCCCCCACTAGAAAAGAATTTCTCCTGAAAACACCTGTATACTTCCCAATAACCAATACTATATGCAAACAGTGGGGAAAGCTTAATTTCAGCTCGTTTTGAATATGACTCTGTTATTTATTTTAATTTCTGTTTGTTTTGGGCTTCATTTATTTATTTATACTGATTTGTGGTAGTTTTATGCCTGGTAGATTATTTGATGCTATTTTTGTTCATTTTTGGTTTAATGAAGTTCTTTAATTTTTTCGAAAAACTTATTTTGTGGGAAAAGTTTTTTTAATTAAGGAAAGAGGACATGTTTGATCCTGGATCTCTAAAAAGCTTAAATGGAATTTTGATACCAGTTGATACATCAAAAGAATCTGATTTCTATGCTGATTTCAAATTTATCAGTTTCATCAAATTTAGTGTCAAATTTTGCGTGTTTATTTTTTATTTTATTTTTTTTGTTCTTCCCATGGGTCATCGTATCGATCCAGTAGTCCTAGAATATCGTGAGAGGGCTCATTCCGGGAGAGAACGGAATTAAAAGTTGATTTAATTACTGTGAAATATTTGGAAATGTGGAGAGGGATATCAAACATAATCAAAACACCCTTTGTCCTTGCTGGTTGTGAAACGGAAATATCAATGATATCTATTGAACGACTTAGGGTATTTAGTTGAAACTTTCAATGTATGTGGAGGGGATGTCGAAGAAAAATTGGAGGGTGACCAGCCCCCTCTGCTCAACACGGATCAAAATTTTAGAATTGCAATTTTGTTCACGCTAGTCAAAAGGTCTAATAGCTATACTTCCAGGAATGCCCTGCCCCCATAACCCTGGGGAAAAACTGTAAAGCATGCAATTTGCCCATTGCTTACATGCAGGATTTATCATAGGCAACGCAATAGCGCCGCCTAAGTAAAGAACGACGAGGACACAAAGTATTATTATTATTATTTTTTTTTTTTTTGACCAAGGCACTTCGTATCGAAAGATTTGTCGTAAAAACTTCGAAAAGAGCTCGTTCAATTAGCAATTGAAAGGGCTAGTGTCCTTTTTAATAGTACAAAGCGATTAGAGGGCAATTAACACCCCTCAAATTCCCATAATTTCCCCAAACACATCCAATAAAAATTTTTAGACTGCCATTTTAATAAACGCAGTTGAAAGGTCCGGAAATTATGTCTTTGAGGATTACAATCCCCCGCCCCAGAGCTTAGGGGCATATGAGGTTTTTATTGAAATTGTTGTCATGAAACTTCAAGAAGTTTCATGCATTGATAGCACTTTAGAAGTTTGATAGCACTCTCAATTGGAAATTGAGAGTGCTAATGCCCTTATTAATAGTTAAAAGCGATCAGAAGGCGAATACCCCCCCCCCCTCCCCACTCATCATTTCTCCAAATACGTCCGAGCAACATTTTAGTATGGCCATTTTTTGACGTAATTAAAGGGTCCTGAAAATGCCTTGTTGAGTATGACAACCCCCCCCCCCCCTCTCATAGCCTTCAGGGCCAAGTTTATAAGTTAGTTCTTGGGGGTATATAAGGTTTTTATAGAAAGCGTTGTTGTAAAAACTACAAAGAGGGCTCATTTGATTGGAAATTGTGAGCGCTATTGCCCTATTTAATAGTCGAAAGTAATTGGAGGGAGAATTCCTCCCCCCCCCTCACGCCCATCATTTTCCCAAACACTTCCGATCAACATTTTGATATGGCCATTTTATTCAACGTAGTTGAAACATCTGGAAATTATGTCTTTGAGGACTACAACACCCCCCCCCCCCTATAGCCCTCAGAACAAGGGTAGTAAGTTATGGCCTTGGGGCATATGAGGTTTTTATAGAAGGTTTTGTCGTAGATGTTTCAAAAAGGGCTCACTCGATCGGAAATTGAGAGCACTAGTGCCTTTTTTATTAGTCGAAAGTAATCAGAGTACAAATGACCCCCCCGCTCCCATAATTTCCCCAAAAACTTCCAAACAAAATTTTTAGATTGCCATTTTGTTCAACTTATTTGAAAGGTCTTAAAATTGTCTTTGAGGATAACAAATCCCCTCAGCCCCCAGGGCAAAGGCTGTAAGCTATGCCCTTTGGGCATATAAGGTTTTTATTGAAAGCTTGGTCATATAAACTTCGGAGGGAGCTCATCGGATTGGTAATCAGATGCTCTAGTGCCCTTTTTAAGAGTCAAATTAATCGGAGGGCAGCTCCCCCCCCCCCGCGCATCGTATTGTCCTGAAATGCATCTAATAGAAATTTTGAAATAGCCATTCTATTGAAAATAGTCTAAATATCTTATAACAAGGATTTTGGTGTAAAAAAAAACCAGAGATCAGGGGCAAGGGTTTTAAGTTATACCCAGGGGTATTTAAGGTTTTTTATTGAAGGGATGGTTATTTAACTTTAGAAGAGGCTCATTTAGTTGACAATGGGAAGCTCTAGTTCCTTTTTAAGTGTCAAAAGTGATGGCTGGCATTTAGCTCCCCCTCCTCCTCTCCCACAACCCCTCTTTTCACCAAAAGTATCTGATTGACATTATGAGATAGCGATTTTTTTCAAAACAGTCCAAAGAACATATAATAATATCTTTAGGGATTATATAACCCGCCAGCGCCCTGGGGATAGAGTTGTAAGATTTTTTATGAGGACATACAAGGTTTTTATTGGATGGGTGGTCTTATAAACATCAGATGGGGCTCATTCGATTTAAAATTGGAAGTTATTGTGCCATTATTAAGAGTCTAAATGATTTTAGATCAAACAGCCGCCCCTCCACGCTCTGAATTTACCTTAACACCTCCATTCAAAAGTTGGAGATAACAATTTAATTCATCGTACTTGAAGGTCTCGGAAATTATGTCTGTGAGGAATACACCCCACCCCCTACAGCTCTCAGGGAAACCGTTGTAAGTTTTGCCTTTGGGGCATATAAGATTCTTATAAAAAGGGCGGTCGTATATGCTTTGGAGGGGACTCATTGGATTGGTAATCATAAGTCCTAGTGTCATTTTTAAGAGCCAAAATTATGAAAGCGCAGCTACCCTCCCCCCCCCCCCTACAAACACTTTGTGTTTTCCTGAGATGAATCCAATTGATATCTTAAGACAGTTTTTGACAGTTCCCCCCACCAAACTGTTCCTCTTTTAACCAAAAATATCTGATTGAAATTTGCGATGGCAATTTTGTTGAAAATAGTCCATAGAACATATGGCAATACTTCCAGGGTTGGCACAACCGCCCCCTAACCCCAGGAATCCTGGGGCAAGGGCTTGAAGTTATGCCCTGGGGCATATAAGGTTTTTAAGGAATGGGTGGTGGTATTAAATTCAGATGGGTCCCATTTGACTTTAAATTGGATGTTGTATTTCCCTTTTTAAGAGTCAAATTGATTTGAGAGAACCCCCCCCCCCACGCCCATCATTTTCTATATGAAGTATCCAAACAAAGTTTTGAGGCATCAAGTTTTTCAGCCTGTTGAAAGTTTCAGCAATTATGCGTAGCAATAGTTGTACTAGCAGTAGTAGCATTAGTGGCAGTATGCAAATAGCACAATTTTTCAACATCCCCGTCAACACACGATTCAATTTTTAACTTAATACCATCAAGGCAAGGGTTTCAAGCTATGGAATTTGCCTATTGTTCACAAATATTATTTATTATTGAGAAAGATGGGCATGTTTGACCTTTCGAGTCCAAAAAGACAAAGGATATTCAGGTGAACCTTTCAGAGAGTGTTGAGGGGTGGGTTTATTAGACAGACTCGACTAGACAGACCCGACTACAAGCACGGCTAGACAGACCAAACTAGACAGACTTGATTAGACAGACTAGAATAAACTAGACAGACTAGATAAAACAGAATAGAGTAGATAGACTTGACTAGACATACTAGAGTAGACACACTTGACAGACTAGACAGACTAGACTAGAGAAACTAGACTGGGCTAGACAGACAAGACTAGACACAGTAGATTAGAGAGACTAGAATAGACCAACTAGACTAAACAGACTAGATTAGACAGACTAGACACACCAGAACAGACAGACTAGATTAGACAGACTGGACTGACTATACTAGAATAAATGGACCAGACTAGGCTAGACAGAAAAGAATAGGCAGACTAGACTTGAAAGACTAGAATAAACAGACTAGAGAGACCAGATTAGAAAGACTACACTAGACTAGACAAACTAGATAGACTTGACAGACTAGACTGAACAGAATGGACGGACCAGACTATATTGGCTACACCGACTAGACAGATGAGACTAGACGGACTACACTAGAAAGACTAGATTATACAGACAAGGCTAGACAGACTTAACTAGACAGACTGGATTATACCAGACAAACTGGACTGGACAGAGTAGACAAGACCAATTAGACAGACTAGATTAGAGAGACTAGACAGACTAGACCAAAATAGATTGACCAGACTAGGTTAGACAGACCAGACTAGGCAGACTAGACTAGATAGACTAGACAAACGAGACTAGATAGACTAGAGTAGACGGACCAAATAGACTAGACAATACAGACTAGACAGACTTGATTAGACAGACTAGATCAGACAGACTGGACTAGACATACCAGACAGAATAGACTATAATAGACAGAATAGAATAGGATAAACAGACCCAAATAGATAGACTAGAAAAACTAGACTAGACTAGCAAGACCAGAAGACTGACAAGACAGACTATACTAGACAGACTACACTAGACTGACTAGGATAACGAGGTTAGACTAAACAGACTGGACTAGACAGACTAGACTCGACTGGACAAGCTAGTCGAGACAGACTAGACTGTTAACACTAGACTTAACATACCAGACTTGACAGAGTCTGGTATGTTAGACTTGACACCTGAACCATCAAACTTGACAAAACGAAGAGGGCTACCCGAAAAAAAAAATTCACATTGCTCAAAAAGAAGAACCTGGACCACAGAGCGTGACAAGAACAATCCGAGCAGCTGAAGCAACGGGCATTGAAAAAATGTGTATAGTAATGAAAATTGAGAACAAAGATATATCCGGTTATAAGACTTGTGACAACGAGGATCGAAAATAATCAAAAAAAACAGTTAATAAAAAAGAAATATGTAATTAGAAGACAAGCGACAGTGATGATTGCTACGAATCAAAACACAAGCCAAGAATAGAGAATATGCGGTTAGAAGCCAAGAGTCGGTCAAACAAAGTATTTCTAAAGAACTGAGGCAAGTTTCTGACTTCGCTTACAGTTAATAGAGTTAAAGCAGAAAATGCAAAATGATGGTTTCTCTTCCAATAAATTTTCGGGGAAGGATGTAAGTATCAGAGACACTCCTCACTTTGTGTAGGTGTAGATATGACGGGAGGATTGATTCTTGTATCTTTTTGCTCATTGGACTCACTGTTCTAAAGCACAGGATGGCTGGTACTTATTGCACTCTCTGGCTGAAGGGCCATGAGACTGGGATCAGCACCACTGGTTTGGACTAGAGAGTTTAAAACAGCGTCCTTTACTTTTTTTATTTACTGTTCTATCGTGTGCATTATTTTGAAATATTAATTTAACCTTTTTCATAGCTGCAGGAAGTCCCAGCCAAGTCCTACAAATTAGGACTCCAGTAAACGATGTTGCCACTCAAGCCGTTCATGCTACAGGCTCTACTTTGGGACCGGTTGTTAGGTTGATATCACCAAATGCTGCACAAACTGATTTTGTTCCTGTTGCCCCTCAGACTCTAGTACGACCTGATTTTGCAACCCAAGGATTTGTCAAAACTCAAACTCCAGGTAAATTTTCTGTTATTTTCTTCCAAAATGTATAGATTTTATTTGCCTCTGAAGTACTTAATATTTCATTTTTAAAATTTCAATAATTAATGTAATAAAACATGGCTTTATTTGTTAACATAATTGAATTAACATCATAGCCTAGAGTTGCATCTGTCAGGAATGAAGGCCAGAGCATTGCTTGAGCGAAGCAGGTGTAAACTGCAAGAATTGAAAGCTGTGCTAATTATGGGGCTCGGCTAGCATTATCATATGACCTAAATTACCGGAATCTTTATTCTTTCAGTTCAATAAATGGGTCTTTATGGCTAACCATGTGTTCCATTCATTAACCCTAAAGGTTTATTGTAACTGATGAACCCCCCTGTAACTGAAACCCCGTCCTACTGAACCACCATGAAACTGAACCACCGTGCAACTGAACCATCGTGCAACTTAGCCACCGTGCAACTGAACCACTGTGCTACTGAACCACCGTGCAACTGGAGTTGTATCGAAGGAGTTGTCGTAGAAACTTCAAAGAGGACTCATTCGATTGAAAAATGAAGGGACTAGTGCCCTTTTAATTAGTCAAAAGTAATTAGAGGGCAACTAACCCCCTGACACGCCCATCTTTTCCCCAAACACATTCAATCAAAACTTTGAGATAGCCATTTTGTTCAACGTAGTTGAAAAATTCCGCATTGGAAGATGACAATCCCCCTACAGCCCTCAGGGCAAGGGTTGTATTTTTGCCCTGGAGATCTATAAGGTTTTTGTAGAAAGTGTTGTCGTAGAAACGTAAAAAAGGGCTTCTTCAATTGGAAATTTAGAGGGCTAGTGCCCTTATTAATTTTTTTCAACACTTCAACACAAAAGGGCACTAGCATTTTATTCAACGTAGTTGAAAAGTCTGTAAATCTTGTCTTGGAGCATGACAACCCCACAGCCCTCAAGACAAGGGTTATAAGCTAACCCTTGTGGCATATAAGATTTTTTTCTTATAGAAAGTGTTGTCGTGGAGACTTCAAAAGGGGCTCATTCGATTGGAAATTAAGAGGACTAGTGCCCTTTTTAATAGTTAAAAGTGCTCAGAGGGCAAATGACGCCCCACGTCCATCATTTCCCCAAACACGTCCAATCAAAGTTTTGAGATAGCCATTTTGTTCAACGTATATGAAAGGTTCGGAAATTATTTCTTTGACGATGAAAAATCCCCTCAGCCCTAAGGGTAAGGGTGGTAAGTTATGCCCTGGGGATATATAAGGTTTTTATAGAAAGCGTGGTCCTATATACTTCGAAGAGGGCTCATTGGATTGGTAATCAGAAGCTATACTGCTCTTTTTAAGAGTCAAAGTGATCGGACGGACGCTACCCCCCCCCCTCCTAATATATCCACACACACGTCATATTGTCCCGAACTGCATCTAACAGAAATTTGTTCATAACCGTTTTATACAAAATGGTCTAAACAACATATAACAATGCTTTTGGAGTTAAAACAAACCCCAGAGCCTTGGGGCAAGGGTTATAAGTTATGCCCAGGGGGTATTTAAGGTTTTTATTGAAGGGATGTTTGTATAAATTTTAGAGGAGGCTCATTTCGTTAAAAATTGGAAGTTCTAGTTCCCTTTTCAGAGTAATAACTAAAAAAAAACAAGTTTTTTTAACTGAAAGTAAGGAGCGACATTAAAACTTAAAATAAACAGAAATTATTCCGTATATGAAAGGGGCTGTCCCCTCCTCAACGCCTCGGTCTTTACATTAAATTTTTATTGTTTTAAAAAATAAAGTTGTAAGACAGAGTCAAACTTAAGCGTAAAGAGCGAGGCGTTTAGGAGGGGACAGCCCCTTTCAAATACGGAATAATCTCTGTTCGGTTTAAGTTTTAATGTTGCTCCTTACTTTCAGTTACAAAAACTTGTTTTTTTTAGTTAATTTCTGAACGTTTTTGAAAGAATGCAAGTTTGATTTTGGCTCACTGTAAATGAATAATTAACACGAAATTCGCATATTAATTTCCTTTTTTGGCTAATTGGCTTTCTCGAAATTTTGTTCTGACGTAACTTACGAACTACCTTGCGTAACGAATTTTATATTCGTATGTTTTTATTACGTATATTAGGGAGTTCACTTCCTAGTCAATACCTCGCTCTTTACGTTAAAGTTCGAATTTTGTTCGAATCACAAACCCCTGAATCACAAAGGCCGGTTAATTAGAATAAATAGCTCTTTTGAAAGTTCTAAAAAACTTTAGCGTTAAGAGCGAGGTTTTGACTAGGGGGTGAACCCTCTCATATACGTAATAATTTCTGTTTGTTTTAATGCTGCTCCGTATTTTCAGTTGAAAAAAACTTGTTTTTTTATTTAATTTCTGATCGTTTTTTAAATAATGCTGGGAAATCTGGCGCCCCCTTCATAGAAATGTTCCTTCCCCCAAGGAAATATCCCCCATGGAAAGATCCTCCCGTAATCCCTACTTTGACCCCGATCCCCCAAAAGAAAAAAATTACTCCTGAAAACACCTGTATACTTCCCAATAACCAATACAATATGTAAACAATGGGAAAAGCTTATAACTTGCAGCCCTTCCCCCTGGAACTGTGGAGAATTAAGTCATTGTCAAAGACATATTAATTAGATTTTCGACTATGCTGAACAAAATGGCTATCTCAAAATTTTGATTGGGTGACTTCGGGAAAAATATGAGCCTGGTAGGGGGCCAAGTTGCCCTCCAATTTTTTGGATCACTTAAAAGGGGCACTAGAATTTTTAATTTCCGTTTGAATGAGCCCTCTTATGATATTCTAGGACTACTGGATCGATACAATTACCCCTGGAAAAAAAAATAAATAAAATAAACACGCATCCTTGATCTTTCTTTTGGCAAAAAATCAACATTTTTGAAGATACGAGCTTGAAACTTCTATAATAGGGTTCTCTGATACGCTGAATCTGATGGTGTGATTTTCATTAGAGTTCTATGACTTTTAGGGGTTGTTTTCCCTTTTTTTCGAAAAAAAGGCAAATTTTTTCATGTAACTTTTAATGGGTAGGATTAAACTTGATGAAACTTATATATTTGAAATCAGCATAAAAATCTGGTTCTTCTGATGTATCTATTGGTATCAAAATTCTGTTTTTTAGGGTTTCGGTTACTATTGAGCCGGATCGCTCCTTACTTACAGTTTGTTACCACGAACTGTTTGAAACGTGATGGAGGGCAGCTATCCCCCCACCGACTACCCCTCTTCGCCAAACGAATCTGATTAAAATGGTTAAATAGGAATTTTGCTCAAAAAGTCCAAAGAACACAACCCCCCAGTGCCCTGGGGATAGGGTTGTAAGTACTGGCCTGGGGTCGTAAAAAGTTTTTATGGAATGGGTGGCCGCATAAACTTCAAATGGGGCTCATTTAATTTTAAATTGAAAGTTATAGTACACTTTTTAAGAGTTGAAAGTTATTTGAGAGCAACAAGCCCCCCCCCACACTCATAATTCCCCCAAAGACATCCAATCAAAATTTAGAGATAGCATTTTTGTTCATTGTAGTTGAAGAGTTCAGAAACTATGTCTTTGAGGAAGACACCCCCACCGCCACCGCTCTCATGGCAAGGGTTGTAATTTATAATGTTTTTTATAGAAAGGGTGGTTGTATATGCTTTGGAGTGTACTCATTTGGTAACTTCAGAAGAGGCACATTTGATTGAAAATTGGAAGTTTTAATTCCTTTTGAAGCGTCAAAGGTGAGGGAGGGGATTTAGACTACCCCTCCGCGACAACCCCTCTTTTCGCCAAACACATCTGATTGAAATTATCAGATACCAATTTTGTTCAAAATAGTTCAAACAACATATATTAATGTCTCTAGGGAAGACAACCCCCCCCAGTTCCCTGGGGATAGGGTTGTAATTAATGCCTTGAGTGCATATAATGTTTTTATGGAATGAGTGGTCGCATAAACTTCAGATAGAGCTTATTTGGTTTGAAATTTGAATTTATAATGCCATTTCTAAGAGTAAAGTGATTTCAGAGCAACCAGCTCCCCTCCACACTCATCATTTCTCTTAATACCTCCAATAAAAATTTATATATAACATTTTTATTCATCGTAGTTTAAGGTTTTGGAATTTTTGTCGGTGTGGAAGACCCCCCCCCCCCCTACAGCTCTCAGGGTAAGGGTTGTAAGTTATGCCCGGGGAGTATAAGGTCCTTATTAAAAGGGTTGTCGGATATGCTTTTGAGGGGACTCATTGGATTGGTAATCAGAAGTTCTAGTGCCCTTTTTACGAATCGAAGAGGTCAGAACGCAGCTACCCCTTCCCCAAACACACACACAAACACGTCTTGTATTCCTGAGATGTGACCAATAAATATTTTGAGACAGTCTTTTTATTCAAAATAGACGTCTTGACAGATACATCGTCTTGTAAAACGGGATGCACAAAGTACCTCTTGATTTAGTTGAAGATGCTCCTTAACATATTTCAAACGATGTGACGGCTGATACCATCAGCCATTGTATATATTGCTGGTATTTCCTTTTCACGACCAATATAGGAAAATATGTCTTGATTGTTTTTGGCATTTTTCTTGAGATTTCCCTAAGGTTTGACCTTAAGGCTCCATACTTTTTCTTATTTATAGGATCAAACATGCCCTCCAGGAGCTGCTGGTGGGGTTGTTAACCCCAGAGGCATGGTTATTTGACCTTGAGACTATTTTGAAAAAATAACTTTTTTATTTTGATCGGATGCGTTTGGGGGGGGGGGGGTGCCAGAAAGATGGTTAGGTTGATTTTCCTCTTATTACCTTTGATTCTTCAAAATTAAACTTGAAATTTCAATTTCCAATCGAATGACCGTTCTCCAAAGTTTGTACGGGGGAAGTGATTGGATGGCAACTAATCCCCCCGCCCATTATTCCCCCCAACACATCCAAACTAAATTTTTAGATAGCCATTTTGTTCAGCGTAGTTGATTTCCAGATAGAAAATATGCTTTTTAGGAGGACGCTCCCCCACAACACTCAGGGCAAGGGCTTTAAGGTATGCCCTGGGGGTATATAAGGTTTATATAGAAGGTGTTGTCGTAGAAACTTCAAAACAGGCTCATTCGATTGGAAATTCAAGGGGCTGGTGCCCTTTTTAATAGTCGAAAGTGATCGGTGGGCACCGACCCCCCCCCCCATGCCCATCATTCCCCCAAACACATCCAATCAAAATTTTGAGATAGTTATTTTGTTTAGCGTAGGCCAGTTGATTTAGAGATAGAAAAGGGCACTCCCCCACAACCCTCAGGGCAAGGATTTTAAGTTATGCCCTGGGGGTATATAAGGTTTTTATAGAAGGCTTTGTCGTAGAAACTTCAAAAGGGGCTCATTTGATTGGAAAATTGAAGAGCTTGTGCTCTTTTAAATTGTCGAAAGTGATGGGAGGGCAACTAGCCCCCCCCCCCCCCGCACCCATTATTCCCCCAAACACATTCAATAAAAATTTTGAGATAGCCATTTTGTTCAGTGTGGTTGATTTTCAGATAGAAAATATGTTTTTGAGGAGGACACTCCCCCACAACCCTCAGGGCAAGGTTTTTAAGTTATGCCCTGGGAGTATATAAGTTTTTTATAGAAGGCATTGTCGTAGAAACTTCAAAAGGGGCTCATTTGATTGGAAATTTGAAGAGTTAGTGCCCTTTTTAATAGTCGAAAGTGATTGGAGGGCAACTCGCCCCCCCCCCCCCACCGCGCCCATCATTCCCCAAACACCTCCAATAAAAATTGTGAAATAGCCATTTTGTTCAGCGTAGTTGATTTCCACATGTAAAATATTTTTTTGAGGAGGACAATCCCCCACAGCTCTAAGGGCAAGGTGGTTAAGATATGCCCTGGGGGAATGTAAGGTTTTTATAGAAGGTATTGTCGTAGAAACTTCAAAAGGGGCTCATTTGATTTGAAATTGGAAGTTAGTGCCCTTTTTAAGATTTGAAAGTGATTTGAGGGCAACTAGCCCCCCCACCGTGCCTATTATTCTCCAGACACATCCAATCAAAATTTTAGATAGCCATTTTGTTCAGCGTGGTTGATTTCCAGATAGAAAATATGTTTTTGAGGAGGACACTCCCCCACAACCCTCAGGGCAAGGGTTTTAAGTTATGCCCTGGGGGCATATAAGGTTTTTTATAGATTGCGTTGTCTTAGAAACTTCAAAAAAGGCTCATTCGATTGAAAATTGAAAGGCCTAGTGCCCTATTCAATATTAAAAAGTGATTGGAGGGCAACTAGTCCCTCCCACACCTATCATTCCCCCCAACACAGCCACTTAAAATTTTGAGATAGCCATTTTGTTCAACGTAGTTGATTTCCGGAGAGAATATATGTTTTTAAGGATGAGACTCCCCCAGACGCCTTAGAGCAAGGGTTTGAAGTTGTGCCCTGGGGTCATAATAAGGTATTTATAGAATGCGTTGTCTTATAAACGTCAAAAAAAGCTCATTCGATTGTAGATTCAAAGGGCTACTGCCCTTTTTAATGTTCGAAAGTGATTTGAGGGCAACTAGCCCCCCCCCCACGCCCCTCCTTCCCCCCAATCCGTCCCCAAAAAATTTTTAGATAGCCATTTCGGTCAGCGTGGTTGATTTCCAGATAGAAAATATTTTTTGAGGAGGACACTCCCCCACAACCCTCAGGGCAAGGGTGGTAAGTTATGCCCTGGGGGCATATAAGGTTTTTATTGAAATCTTTGTCGTAGAAAATTTGAAAAGGGCTTATTCGATATGAAATTCAAAGGGTTAATACCCTATTTAATAGTCGAAAGTGATTAGTGATATTTTTGTTTTTGTTGTTGTTTAGACCAGGGCACTTCGTATCGAAGGAGTTGTCGTGGGAACTTCGAAAGAGGCTCATTTGACTGAAAATAGAAAGGGCTGATGCCCTTTTTAATAGTCCAAAGTGATTGGAGGAAAACTAATCGCCCTTCCACTCCGACCCTCCCACGCCCACCCTCCCATTGGCCCATTATGTTTAAAAACTAAATGTTGCCTTAAGATTAAATCAAAATGCACTGTGATATTGCTAATTCCAAATAAGGCATCTCAGCAGTATCCCAAGTACGACTGAGGGTATTGTGTTCAAACTTTCGGGGCTACTTCTGCTCTTAAAGTTTAACCAAATCAAAATAGCGTAAGTGTATCCATGCTATCAAAGAAAGTAAAAGATTTTTTTGCGAATGGTATCAAGTTTTCCATTTCAGGTCAACTTGAGGAGGTATGAAACTAAATTAAATAGTGCTATTTGTGTCCAGATTTTTAAAAGGATGTATGGTGTTAAAAATTGCTGAAAATTTTTCTCCAGCATACAAATAGAAGGCCAAACTATAAAGTCTTAAAAAACAAAAAGATTTAAAGTGTTATTTTCTTTTTCCCTGAAAAGACTATGTCAATATAAAACGAACAGAAATTAATTAAAAAAACTTTTTCCACAAAAAAAGTTTTTCAAAGAAAATTAAAGAACTCCATTACACAAAACATGAGCAAAAATAAATCAAATAATCTATCAAGCATGAAACTACTACAAATCAGCATCGATAAATAAATGAAACCCAAAACTAACAAAAATGAAACCCAAAACGAACAATAAATAACCGAGTCAAACTCAAAACGAGCAGAAATTAACATAAATTGGGCGCAAAACCCCTATGCCTTCCCAAGGCCAGAACAAAATTTGCACTTTACTGAAAAAATACAAATGAATGTGCATTTTCAGTTTAATATACATATACTGATATTTAGTAATCAAAATGTTAATATCATCTGATTTATTAAATTTATAAAAGTAAAAACTTATATATTTTTTTCAGAAGTACAAATTTACATTAAAATTTGTAAAGTAAAGTGCAAATAAAATGTCAGTAACGTGCAAGTTAAATTACTAATTTAAGTTTTAGTTTCAGGGAAATTTGTGTTGTAAACTATATCGAAATATACTATGTGTTTTCAGATTTTTAAAAAGGCGGATTTTACTACATTTCGCTGAAAAATTTTGCCCAGCATGTAAATTCATAGCCAAAATCTGAATTTTTGTCAAGAAAGACAAAAAGGATTTAAAATATATTTTTCTTTACCAATGAAAAAGACTATTTTAATTAAATCAAAAAAAAATTAATTTAGAAAACTTTTTTCAAAAAAGAAGTTTTTAAATAAAGTTAGGACTCAATAATCCAAAAATGGAAAGAAAAAAAGTCGAATAAATATGAAACTTTATACTACTTTAAATTACCATAAATAAATAAATGAAACCCAAAATGAACAGAAGTTAGAATCAATAACTGAGACAAACTCAAAATGAGCAGAACCTAAGAAGAGTTGGGCTGACGGTCTCTGTGCATTGTCAGAACATAATTTGCACTTTATAAAAAACCAAATACATCTTAAACATTGTCGCTTTTTTAAGTTCAATTACTTCGAAATTATTATGACTTTATGGAATTAATATCAGTATATAATAAACTTTCAATTCACATTCATTTGTTTTTTTCAAATAATCTTAGTTATGAAGGTGACTTTTATTTGTTTTGGATGTTATAAGAAATAAAAACACTTAGCCTGAAATAAGGATTGTTTTTAGTAAAGTAAAAATTATTTTCTGGTTCTTTCCATTTATGTTTTTTCCTTATATTTTTAGTTGTTGGAGTTGAAGAACCTTCATCAAGTGATGTCAAAATATGCAGAGAAACTTCCAATGAAAGGCCATATAAACCTGGTGTGTGCAAAAAATGCTTTTCTCGAGGACAGTTTGATTGCACCAAAAATCACACGAGGAAAACCTTTAAATGTGAGTCTGTGAAAAACTTTTCTGATCACAGTTTGACTAACACAAAAGTACACACGGGTGAAAAACCCTTTAAATGTGATGTCTGTGAGAAAACTTTTTCAATCAAGCAGTTTGACTAACACAAAGAGTACACACGGGTGAAAAACCCTTTAAATGTGATGTCTGTGAGAAAAATTTTCTGCGTCAAGCAGTTTGACTAAGCACAAAGAGTCACACGGGCGAAAAACTTGAAAGCCTTTGGTTGTTCACCAAAGAGTGCATACTGGTGAGAAACCATTTAAGTGTGAAGTATGTAAAAAAAGCTTTTCTCGATCGGACAGTTTGATTAGACACCAAAAAGTACACACGGGTGAAAAACCCTTTAAATGTGATTTCTGTGAGAAAACTTTTTCTGAGTCAAGCAGTTTGATTAAGCACCAAAGAGTACACACGGGTGAAAAACCCTTTAAATGTGATTTGTGTGAGAAAACTTTTTCTCAGTCAAGCAGTTTGATTATGCACAAAAGAGTACACACCGGTGAAAAAACCCTTTCAAATGTGATGTCTGAGAAAACTTTTTCTGCGTCAAGCAGTTTGACTAAGCACCAAAGAGTGCACACTGGGTAGAAACCGTTTAAGTGTGAAGCGTGTGACAAGAACTTTTGTAGTTCAAGCAGTTTGATTTACCACCAAAGAGAACCCACAGTGATCTTAGTGGGATCTAAGTGTTTTTAGTATTTTACAGCATTTTAGTTTTTGTGCCGGTCAAACTAAACTTGAAATATCCCAAAAACAAGGAATATTCAGTCATTTTTTGACTGGCTCATTATTTTAGTGAAATATGTTCTTATTTTTTTTTCCTTTTTAAAAAATTGCATCAAATATAGTAAATTTCATTCTTTTTTTTAAACTAATATTCATTTTAAGGAGGCAATGTGCATTTTCATTTTTAATTTATTTAAAAAAAAATTATGATCCTAAACTTTTTTTAATTTTAATTAAAAAAAGAAAAGTTATTTAATATATATTTATGTGTAATCCTAGAAATTTTAACACTTTTATTTTCAGATTTGATCAAAGACAATATGTTTAAGAAATATTAATTTTTTTTGAAAACTTACAAAAAGTAAATGATGACATTTTTTTCATATATATTTTCTCTCTTTAGATGAAGCTTGCCATTGCCAATCCTGTTTGATTCCAGTGCTCTGTCAGTTGCAAGATGTATCTATTTTGAGTTCCTTTAAATTTTGATTTATGCCTTTAATTTGTTTATTTTCCTCTTTTTTGTAATAATGGAAAATATTGTTGATTAAAGTATTATCAAATAGTCTATTTTAGTCATTGGATTCTCAGTTTCATTTCTTTTAAGGGGGCAAATGGATCAGAAAAGGTATTATTTTTTTACGATAGTTCACATAATTTCATAACATCATTATTTTAAATTAGTCTAATTTAATGAACCCTTCTGGCCTTAATTTTCAAGTGCCTTATTTCTTATCGTTTCGTTTCCTTTTAAATATTTTTCTACTCCCCGCCTTAAATCATTTTATTACAAGCAACAATTTTCATCGATGGTTTATTTAAATCTAGCTTGTTTTTTTCATCAATATTTTTTTTATTCCTCTTCTACCTTTTCGTTTGATAATCGCATTTTTTTTCCCTTATTTTCCCTTTCTCTTCTTTTGAACTTACAACTCCTAACCGTAAGGAATTAGCCTTTTCCTAATTTTTTTTTCTGTAAGAAAACCAAATAAAGGGGAAAAAAATTTCTCTTTCGGGTGGCCGAAAGATATTTTTCTTAATATACTACTATTATCTTCATTATTTTTGTAACTTCTTTGCTATCACTAGTAATAAGACGTCACTGTGGTACCAAGACCTCTAAGGCTAACAAAGCTACGTTTGGTCCTCTTCCATCCCAATCTATTCAAAGAAACCCTTATTACACCTTTAGAAGCTACATTTTTCCTTAAATCTTTTCTTTTGGCCTCCTCTCACCCCATACATGGACGGCCCGTTTCTTGTTTGCCCTGGATGGTTCACCGGCAAGGACAATCTTTGCCAATCTGTCATCTATAGAACATGCCCCAGCCATTTCAACCTTTCTCTTATTATAGCCCCTGAAAGCGAGATTGAACCACATTTTTTTTTATGTAGCTTACTGTTTTGAGATACGGTCACTTAGTCGGCTTCCCTAAACAATCCACAGATTTCCAGCAGCATCTTTGGCAGTTTTGAATTATGTTATGTCACAGTCATTTTTACTTTATTTAAAAAAAAAGTGCTTCTAACAGACATAAAGTATAAAAGATTAAAGACTATAAAAAATAAAAGATTATTCTAAGTGTTTGTGAAATTTTTGATGAATTGTCGCAACGATATTTAATTACATTTCGCGTATAGTACTACATTTCCACCTGTTGGCACTTGAGAAATTTTGAGCCTGCTCCTTTCAAATCTGAGACTAAAATTGCAGATCTCCAGCAGCATCTTTGGCAGTTTTGAATTATGTTATGTCACAGTCATTTTTACTTCATTTTAAAAAGAAAAGTGCTTCTAACAGACATAAAGTATAAAAGATTATAGAATATAAAAAATAAAAGATTTTCTAAGTGTTTGCGACATTTTGATGAATTTCGCAATGACATTAATGACATTTCACATATAGTACTACATAAGTTACAGATCTCCCAAATCTTTGGCAGTTTTGAATTATGTTATGTCAAGTCATTTTTACTTTATTAAAAAAAGTGCTTCTAACAGACATAAAGTATGAACGATTAAAGACTATAAAAATAAAGATTTTCTAAGTGTTTGCGACATTTTTGTGCATTTCGCAATGACATTTAATGACATTTCACATATAGTACATTCCACCTAAGTTGGTGCTTGAGAACTTCTGAACCTGCTCATTTCAAATCTGAGACTAAAATTGCAGATCCCCAGCAAAATCTTTGGCAGTTTTGAATTATGTCATGTCACGGTCATTTATAATTTATTTTAAAAAACGTGCTTCTAACAGACATAAAGTATAAAAGATTAAAGACTATAAAAAATAAAAGATTATTCTAAGCGTTTGCAACATTTTTGATGAGTTGTCGCAATGGCATTTAATGACATTTCATATATAGTACTACATTTCCACCTAAGTTGGTACTTGAGAACTTCTGAGCCTGCTCATTTCAAATCTGAGACTAAAATTGCAGATCTCCAGCAACATCTTTGGCAGTTTTGAATTATGTTATGTCACAGTTATTTTTGCTTTATTTAAAAAAAGTGCTTCTAACAGACATAAAGTATAGAAGATTATAGACTATAAAAAATAAAATATTTTTCTATGTGTTTGCGACATTTTGATGAATTGTCGCAATGACATTAAATGACATTTCACATATAGTACTTCATTTCAGCCTAAATTGGTACTTGAGAACTTCTGAACCTGCTCATTTCAAATCTGACACTAAAATTGCAGATCCCCAGCAACATCTTTTGCATTTTTGAATTATGTTATATCAAAGTCATTTTTAATTTAAAAAAAAAAAAGTGCTTCTAACAGACATAAAGTATAAACGATTAAAGACTATAAAAAATAAAAGATTATTCTAAGTTTTTGCGATATTTTTGATGAATTGTCACAATGATATTTAATGACATTTCACATATAGTACTACATTTCCATCTAAGTCAGTACTTCAGCTCTTCTGAGCCTGCTCATTTCAAATCTGAGACTAAATTTGCAGATCTCCAGCAACATCTTTGGCAGTTTTGAATTATGTTATGTCACAGTCATTTTTACTTTATTTAAAAAAAAAGTGCTTCTAACAGACATAAAGTATAAAAGATTAAAGACTATAAAAAATAAAAGATTATTCTAAGTGTTTGCGACATTTTTGTTGCAATGACATTTAATGATATTTCACATATAGTACTACATTTCCACCTAAGTCGGTACTTGAGCACTTCTGAGTCTGCTCATTTCAAATCTGAGACTAAAATTGCAAATCTCCAGCAGCATCTTTGGCAGTTTTGAATTGTTTTGTGTCACAGTCATTTTTACTTTATTTAAAAAAAGTGCTTCTAACAGACATAAAGTATAAAAGATTAAAGACTATAAAATATAAAAGATTTTTCTAAGTGTTTGCGACATTTTTGATTAGCTTTCGCAATGACATTCAATGACATTTCACATATAGTAAAAGATTAAAGACTATAAAATATAAAAGATTTTTCTAAGTGTTTGTGACATTATTGATGAACTTTCGCAATGACATTCAATGACATTTCACATATAGTACATATCCACCGAAGTTGGTACTTGAGAACTCCTGAGTCTTTCAAATCTGAGACTAAAATTGCAGATATCCAGCAACATCTTTGGCAGTTTTTAATTATGTTGTGTCAAAGTAATTTTTAATTTATTAAAAAAAAAAGTGCTTCTAAAAGACATAAATTATTAACTATTAAAGACTATAAAAAATAAAAGATTATTCTAAGTGTTTGCGACATTTTTGTTGCATTGTCGCAATGACATTAAATGACATTTCACATATAGTACTACATTTCCACCTAAGTCGGTACGTGGGCACTTCTGAGTCTGCTCATTTCAAATCTGAGACTAAAATTGCAGATCTCCAGCAGCATCTTTGGCAGTTTTTAATTGTGTTGTGTCAAAGTCATTTTTACTTTATTTAAAAAAAGTGCTTCTAACAGACATAAAGTATAAAAGATTAAATACTATAAAATATAAAAGATTTATATAAGTGTTATCGACATTTTTGATGAACTTTCGCAATGATATTCAATGACATTTCACATATAGTAAAAGATTAAAGACTATAAAATATAAAAGATTTTTCTAAGTGTTTGTGACATTTTTGATGAACTTTCGCAATGACATTCAATGACATTTCACATATAGTACATATCCACCTAAGTTGGTACTTGAGAACTCCTGAGCCTTTCAAATCTGAGACTAAAATTGCAGATATCCAGCAACATCTTTGGCAGTTTTGAATTATGTTATGTCAAAGTCATTTTTACTTTATTAAAAAAAAAGTGCTTCTAACAGACATAAAGTATGAACGATTAAAGACTATAAAAAATAAGATTATTCTAAGTGTTTGCGACATTTTTGTTGCATTGTCGCAATGACATTTAATGACATTTCACATATAGTACTACATTTCCACCTAAGTCAGTACTTGAGCTCTTCTGTGCCTGCTCATTTCAAATCTGAGACTAGAATTGCAGATCTCCAGCAGCATCTTTGGCAGTTTTGAATTATGTTGTGTCACAGTCATTTTTACTTTATTTAAAAAAAAGTGCTTATAACAGACATAAAGTATAAAAGATTAAATACTATAAAATATAAAAGATTTTTCTAAGTGTTTGCGACATTTTTGATTAGCTTTCGCAATGACATTCAATGACATTTCACATATAGTACATATCCACCTAAGTTGGTACTTGAGAACTTCTGAGCCTGCTCATTTCAAATCTGAGACTAAAATTGCAGATCTCCTGCAATATCTTTGACAGTTTTGAATTATGTTATGTCACAGTCATTTAATTTATTCAAAAAACAGTGCTTCTAGCAGACATAAAGTATAAAAGATTAAAGACTATAAAAAATAAAAGATTATTCTAAGTGTTTGTGACATTTTTGATGAATTGTCGCAATGACATTTAATGATATTTCACATATAGTGCTACATTTCCACCTAAGTCGGTACTTGAGCACTTCTGAGTCTGCTCATTTCAAATCTGAGACTAAAATTGCAGATCTCCAGCAGCATCTTTGGCAGTTTTGAATTATGTTATGTCACAGTCATTTTTACTTTATTTAAAAAAAAGTGCTTCTAACAGACATAAAGTATAAAAGATTAAAGACTATAAAATATAAAAGATTTTTCTAAGTGTTTGCGACATTTTTGATGAACTTTCGCAATGACATTCAATGACATTTCACATATAGTACTTCATTTCCGCCTAAGTTGGTACTTGAGAACTTCTGAGCCTGCTCATTTCAAATCTGAGACTAAAATTGCAGATCTCCCGCAACATCTTTGGCAGTTTTGAATTATGTTATGTCACAGTCATTTTTACTTTATTAAAAAAAAAGTGCTTCTAACAGACATAAAGTATAGAAGATTATAGACTATATAAAATAAAAAATTATTCTAAGCTTTTGTAATATTTTGATGAATTGTCACAATGATATTTAATGACATTTCACATATAGTACTACATTTCCATCTAAGTTGGTACTTGAGAACTTCTGAGCCTGCTCATTTTGAATTTGAGACTAAAATTTAAGTATTTTAAAGTCGAAAAACAAATGAAGCATCTACTTTACAAATCTTGGAAATGTTACACATTATATACAAAATTAAAGAGTTTCAATGATTTTAAATCTGTATGAATGAATGAGCGAAAATGGATCCTTCGGCCCTATGTCCTTTCCAACACCTTAGTCTCCACTAAGTTCACTTATATAGGCATACTGTATGCCTCTTTCCGCTCTGTCACCCAGAAATTATCTAGGGGATGGTCCAGAATGACTAAATATTAACAAACCATCATGATCGCTGCGTAACTACTTTAGATCTTTGCTTGTTTTAAATATTTCTTCATTGTTTATTGTAATTTGTGTTGTTTTTTAGGCTTTACCTTTTCATTTGTAGTATTTCTACTGGTTCGAGAATTTACCCAAAACTGAGTCAAGACTGTGATTAGAACTTTTTTTTGTGATCAGTTCTACTGAATTTATTCATACTTTATCTTAGATTTCAAATGATCTTGTTTTTCCTTATTCTTCTTTTTCGTTCCCATTTTACTGTGTTTTACTTTAAAGCCCCTTAAGTTGGCCTGTAAAGAGGTGGGGGAAGGAGGGTTAATCGAATAACCCTCGCTTTTCATATAAATTTGAATCGAAAGTATAATAAAACGTTTCAATAAGACTAAAAAAAATTTATAATAGCGAAATTCTGATGAAAGTTGGTATTTTTCTGCTTCACGTTTGTAAGCCATTATCAAGAAAAAGAAAAACCAGTCTAAACAAAACGTCTTAATAAAAATCGATCAAGCATAAAAGTATACAATTTTCTGCCAAAAGTATAGTGGGTCTGCATCCTAAATGCCTTAGCTAAAATTATTGTGCATATTATGATAATAAGATAATATTTATTGCAAAAGGTCTGTGGGCCATAGCAACACATAATACAATCTACAAACCAAAGCTCAGGAACAAAATACAACTTTAGATAATTAAAATAAAAAAAGATAAAAAAGAACTACAAAACGACAAAAAAAGAAACACACCAAGGTTCAACTTTTAACCAACAAACACTATAAAATAAAATTGAAATCCTAAAAACCGCAACAATCTATCCCTTCAAACATGATTCCCTATATTTATTTCATAAACGAAAAAACTTACACAACTGTTTAATAGTACATGCGTTCCTCTCAGCCATCCGCTCAATTAACCAGCATTCACTCCCAAACACTCGTCCAAAAATTCATTCCACAACTCAGACAGCTCTTCACACTTGGATACAAAATGAAATACGTTTTCATTTACCAATCCACACATTGGGCAAAAATAAGGGCCAGCCGCCAGCTTAAACTTTCCTCAAAAAGATATTTTTATCTGGAAATCAGCTACTATTACAAAATGCCTATCTTAAAATTTTGATTGGATGTATTTGGGGGATTAATGAGCGTGGGGGGGGGCTAGTTGCCCTCCAATCACTTTCGACTATTAAAAAGGACACTAACCCTTTGAATTTCCAACCGAATGAGCCTGTTTTAAAGTTTCTACGACAAAACATTCTATAAAAACCTTATCTGCCCCCAGGGCATAACTTAAAACCCTTGCCCTGATGGTTGTGGGGGAGTGTCCTCCTCAAAAAGATATTTTCTATCTAGAAATCAGCTACGCTGAACAAAATTGCTATCTCCAAATTTCGATTGGATGTGGTTGGGGGAATGATTGGCGTGAGGGCACTAGCCCTTTGAATATCCAATTGAATGAGCCTGTTTTAAAGTTTCTACGACAGCACCTTCTATAAAAACCTTATATGCCCCCAGGGCATAACTTAATACCCTTGCCCTGAGGGTTGTGGGGGAGAGTCCTCCTCAAAACACATTTTCTATCGGCAAATCAACTACGCTGAACAAAATGGCAATCTCACAATTTTGAATGGATGTGTTTGGGTTAATAATAGGCGTGGTGGTCTAGTGGTCCTCTAATCACTTCCGACTATTAAAAAGGTACTAGCCCTTTGAATTTCCAATCGAAAGAGCCTGAATTTCCAATCTCCTTCTCAGAAACACATTTTCTATTTTGAAATCAACTACGCTGAACAAAATGGCTATCTAAAAATTTTAATTTGATGTCTTTGGGGGAAGATGGCGTGGGGGGGGGCTAGTTGCCCTCCAATCACTTTCGACTATTAAAAAGGTCCCTAGCCCTTTGAATTTCCAATCGAAAGAGCCTGTTTTAAAGTTTCTACGACACAACATTCTATAAAAACCTTATATGCCCCCAGGGTATAACTTAAAACCCTTGCCCCGATGGTTGTGGGGGAGTGTCCTCCTCAAAAAGATATTTTCTAAATTTCTTAAAAAGATATTTTATGTGTTTGGGTGAATGATTGGCGTGAGGGCACTAGCCCTTTGAATATCCAATTGAATGAGCCTGTTTTAAAGTTTCTACGACAGCACCTTCTATAAAAACCTTATACGCCCCCAGGGCATAACTTAATACCCTTGCCCTGAGGGTTGTGGGGGAGAGTCCTCCTCAAAAACACATTTTCTATCGGCAAATCAACTACGCTGAACAAAATGGCAATCTCACAATTTTGAATGGATGTGTTTGGGTTAATAATAGGCGTGGGGGTCTAGTGGTCCTCTAATCACTTCCGACTATTAAAAAGGTACTAGCCCTTTGAATTTCCAATCGAAAGAGCCTGAATTTCCAATCTCCTTCTCAAAAACACATTTTCTATTTTGAAATCAACTACGCTGAACAAAATGGCTATCTAAAAATTTTAATTTGATGTCTTTGGGGGAAGATGGCGTGGGGGGGGGGCTAGTTGCCCTCCAATCACTTTCGACTATTAAAAAAGTTCCTAGCCCTTTGAATTTCCAATCGAAAGATCCAGTTTTGAATTTTCTACGACAACACCTGCTATAAAAACCTTATATGCCCCCAGGGCATAACTTACAACCCTTGCCCCGAGGGTTGTGGGGGAGTTTCCTCCTCAAAAAGATATTTCTTTCTGGAAATCAGCTACGCTGATAAAATGCCTATCTGAAAATTTTGATTGGATGTGTTTGGGGGAATGATGGGTGTGTGGGGGGGGGCTAGTTCCCCTCGAATCACTTTCGACTATTAAAAAGGGCACTGACCCTTTGATTTCCAATTAAATGAGCCTGTTTTGAAGTTTCTACGACAACACCTTCTATAAAAGCCTTATATGCCCCCATGGCATAATTTAAAACCCTTGCCCTGAGGGTTTTGAAGGAGTGTCCTCCTCAAAACTATTTTCTACCTGGAAATCAAATACGTTGAACAAAATGGCTATCTCCCAATTTTGATTGGATGTGTTTGGGGGAAAGATGGACGTGGGGGCTAGTTGCCCTCCAATAAATTTCGACTATTAAAAAGGGCACTAGCCCTTTGAATTTCCAATCGAATGAGGTTTTTTTGTAGTTTCTACGACAACAACTTTTATAAAAACATTATATACCCCGGGGCATAATTTAAAACCCTTGCTCTGAGGGTTGTGGGGAGTCTCTTCCTCAAAAACACATTATGTATTTGGAAATCAACTACGCTGAACAAAATGGCTATCTCAAAATTTTAAGTGGATGTGGTTGGGGAAACATGGGCGTGGGGGGGGGCTAGTTACCCTCCAATCACTTTCGACCATTAAAAAGGACACTAGCCGTTTAAATTTCAAATCGAATGAGCCTGTTTTGAAGTTTCTACGACAACGCCTTCAATAAAAACCTTATATGCCCCCCGGGTATAGCTTAAAACCCTTGCTCTAAGTGTTTTGGAGTAGTGTCCTCCTCAAAAAAATATTCATAATCTGGAAATCAGCTATGCTGAACAAAATGGCTATCTCACAATTTTGATTAGATAAGTTTGGGGGAATGATGGGCGTAGGGAGGGGGGCTAGTTGCCCTCCAATCACTTTCGAATATTAAAAGAGGCACTACCCCTTTGAATTTCCAATCGAATAAGCCTGTTTGGAGTTTCTATGATAATACCCTATATAAAAACCTCATATGCCCCCAGGGCATAACTTATATACCTTGCCCTGAGGGATATGGGGGAGTGTCCTCCTCAAAAACACATTTTATATCTGGAAATCAACAACGCCGAACAAAATGTCTATCTCCAAATTTCGATTGGATGTGTTTGGGAGAATGATTGGCGTGAGGGGGGGATAGTTGCCGTCCAATTGCTTTCGACTAATAAAAAGGGCACTGGAACTCTCGATTTCCAATCGAATGAACCCCTTTTGAAGTCTCTATGACATACCCTTCTATAGGAAGTGCTCTGCTTTAAAAAAAACAAAATAAATTATACATTGTATCAACATTGATCTTATATGCCCTCAGGGCATAACTTAAAACCCTTGTCCCGAGGATTGTTGCGGAGTGTCCTCCTCAAAAACATACTTTCTATCTGGAAATCAACTATGCTGAACAAAATGGCCATCTCACAACTTTGATTGGATGCGTTTGGGGGAAGGATGGGTGTGGGGGGGCTAGTGCCCTCCAATCACTTTTGACTATTAAAACGGGCTCTACTTCTTTGAATTTCCAATCGAATGAGCCTGTTTGGAGTTTCTACGACAATGCCCTCTATAAAAACCTCTTATGCCCCCAGGGCATAACTGAAAACCCTTTCCCTAAGGGTTTTGGGGGAGTGTCCTCCTCAAAAAAATATTTATTATCTGGAAATCAACTATGCTGAACCAAATGGCTATCTCACAATTTTGATTGGATGCGTTTGGGGGAATGATGGGCTTTGGGGGGGGGGGGCAAGTTGCCCTCCAATCACTTTCGAATATTAAAAGGGGCACTACCCCTTTGAATTTCCAATCGAATGAGCCTGTTTGGAGTTTCTACGATAATGCCCTATATAAAAACCTTATATGCCCCCAGGGCAAAACTTAAATCCCTTGCCCTGAGGGATATGGGGGAGTGTCCTCCTCAAAAACACATTTTCTATCTATAAATCAACAACGCTGAACAAAATGGCTATCTCCAAATTTCGATTGGATATGTATGGGGGAATGATTGGCGTGAGGGGGGGGGGGTTAGTTGCCATCCAATCACTTTCGACTATTAAAAAGAGCACTGGAACTCTCGATTTCCAATCGAATGAACCCCTTTTGAAGTCTCTACGACGAACCCTTCTATATGAAGTGCCCTGCTTTAAAGAAAAACAAAATAAACTATACATTGTATCAACATTGATCTTATATGCCCTCAGGGCATAACTTAAAACCCTTGCCCCAAGGGTTGTGGCGGAGTGTCCTCCTCAAAAAGATATTTTCTATTTGGAAATCGACTAAGCTGAAAAAATGGCTATCTCAAAATTTTGATTGGATGTGTTTTGGGGAATGATGGGCGTGGGGGGGCTAGTTGCCCTCCAATCACTTTCGACTATTAAAAAGGGCACTCGCCACTCCAATTTCCAATCAAATGAGCCCTTTTCGAAGTTTCTACGACAACTCCTTCGATACGAAGTGCCCGGGTATGAAAAAAAACACATTGTGCCCATATCGTTCTTTACTTAGGCAGCGCTAGCGCGCTTCCTATGATTAATTTAAAAAAAAACTTTCCAAAAAATGAGTTTTTAAAAGAAAAGTAAAGGCCAATTTAAACTTAAGCTCAGCAGATACAAATACCATTTAAAATTCAAACAAAAAACGACCAGAAATAACTATTAAAGAATAAATGAAACCCAAAATAAACAGAAATTAAATAAACAATCATAACAAAAACATACAACAAGAAATAATATAAACGAATAAATAAATCTTAAAGCGAGTAATGCTTAGATTGAATATGAATATCAAGCTTAAAACGAAAAAAAATATTTTCCTATTGAAGTATAAATGAAACTTAAAACGAACAGAAAATAAATAAACAATGAATGCAAACAAACATACAATAGATATTTTTGTTAATTAATAAATAAATCTTAAAACGAGCGAAACATAAATTGAATATCCAAATCAAGCTTGAAACGAACAAAAATCACCACAAACAAGAGTCCGGGTATGACCTACTTCTCTCATTGTAAAAGTCTAAAATCTACTGCGTCATTGGCGCTATACTGAAAACCAATTTTATGACAAATATTTTCTTTTGTACTTAATATTGAAAATAAACATTAAAATTATAGCAACATTTTGAACTGATGAGCTTTCAATAATTAATATCATTATACATAAAATATTCAGTTTATTTTATTAGCTCTTTTTAAAGTTGTTAAAGACAAATATAGTTTCCCTACAAACAAGTGTTTGGATACTGCCTCCTTTCCTAACTGTAAATAAAAACCAAAGCCTAATGCGTCATTGGCGCTTAACTGAAAACGGATTATATTAAAAATATCTTCTTTTACAGTTCTTACAGTATTGAAAATAAAAATAAAATTACAGTGAAATAAATTCTTGAACTGATGGATCTTTCAACAATTAATATCATTATACATCAAATATTTAATTTGATGTTGTTTATACTTTCCAAGACTGTTCAAGACGCATATAATTTTCAGTAAAGTGCCAATGATGCAGTAGGTTTTACTACTAACTACTACTACTACTACTAACAACTCACCGCAGCACCAAAACGCCTGAGGCCAACACAGCTACGCACGCTCCTCCTCCACCCCAATCTATTCAAAGCCTCCCTTTTTACACCCGCCCACGAAGTTTCCATTTCCTTTAAATCTTTCTTTATGATGTCTTCCCACCCCAGACGGGGACGACCTGCTATCTGTTTAGCCCTAGATGGTTGGCCAAAAAGGACAATCTTCGGCAATCTGTCATCCTTCATCCGCACAACATGCCCTAGCCATCTCAACCTTTCTTTCATTATAGCCCTAGAAAGCGGTATTAACCCACATTTTTTGTATAGCCTATTGTTTGAAATACGGTCAGTCAGCCTGGTACCCAGAACAATCCTGCAATTTCTCTGGAAAACATCTAGCAAATCTTCATCCGTTTTTCGGAGCGTCCATGCTTCAGAGACATATTTGACCACTGTCATCACTGTAGCTTCTAATATTCTAATCTTGGTTTGCAGACTTATCTTCCTATTCTTCCAGACTTTTTTTAACTGTGAAAAAACACCCTGAGCCTTGGCTATTCTATATTTAACATCTTCACTGCTCCCACCATCTTTACTAATAATACTACCAAGGTAAGTGAAGCTGCCCACCTAATCAATTTTTTTATTACCCAACGTCACCTTTTCATCTTCACTTATTCCTAGACTTAGTGACTTAGTCTTCCTAACATTAATTTTCAAACCAATACTAGCACCCTGAACTCACAAAATCTCTAAAACGTCATTCATTTTGCTCACACTTTCATCCAGGATTCTTAAATCATCAGCATAATTCAAGTCCAGGAGACTTTTTCCTCCCCGTTTGATTCCATGGACTCCCATTGCCTTTCCTGTGCTCCTTAAAACAAAGTCCATCAAAATAATCCATATAAAGGGGGATAGAACACAACCCTGCTTAACTCCTGATTTAATACAAAACCAGCTGCTAACCTCATTGCCTACCTTAACCGCACCAGTGTTATTCTCGTACATAGCACTAATCACTTTAATGTATTTGTCTGGTATAACATACAAGGATAAAACCTTTACTAAAGCTCTTCTATCAACAGAATCCAGCGCTTGCTCTTAATTTATAAAACTGAGGACCCAAGGTGTTTGAAAACTCGGGCACTTCTAAATTATTAACCGAAGAGTGAAAATTTGGTCGACTCATCCTCTACCTTTTCTAAAACCGCAATGTTCTTCTCTTAAAACTTTGTCTACAGCATCTCTCAGTCTAAAAAGTATCATATTACTAAGTAATTTACTACCTACAGAGACCAGACTAATGCCTCGATAATTACCACATTCACTTTTATCACCTTTCTTATAAAGTGGCTTAATTAAGGTTTTCCTTAAAATCGTCAGGTACTTCCCCTTTTTCGAAAATCATATTCATAATCTTCAGTAGCTTATTTCTAACCTCAGCCCCACCATATTTAAGAAACTCATTTACCACCCTATCAGCACCTGGAGCCTTATTATTCTTTAATCATTTTAGTACTGTTACTAATTCCTCCTCACAAAACAAATCTTCCTTCACATCCAAGGCATCACAAACTCTTTCATCTTCCTCTATATTTTTTCCTGCAACTCTATCTCGGTTTAGGGAATTCTCAAAATGTTCGGCCCATCTCTCTTTAGTTTTTTTCCTTATCGCTAATTGTGACCCCATTCCTATCTTTAACTGGGCCAAGTCCGGATTGACTACTACCTCTCAATTTGTTAACGTGCCAGTACAATATTTTACTATTATGCCGTCTAGCTGCATCCTCCAGATCCTCGGCAATTTTATCCATGGTCTCCACTTCACACCTTCTTAATTCATATTTTAATGCTTTCTCCACTTTCTTTACATTTCTTTTGTTTTCATACGATCTATCACTCAGATAATTCTGGTACAAGTCCTTTCTCCTTTCTATTAAATATAAAGCTTTTTCACTGATATTCTTAGCTGCAGTTCTAGCTTTCTTCCCTTATACGCCTTCAGCAACTTCACAAATTATTTTTCTAAAATCATTCCAAACATCTTCCACATTATCAAATTTTAAACTCTAAAGCTTAGCATTCAACTGTTCCTGGAAAGTTTCTCTCAAATTCTCATCCTGGAGTCTACCAACATCATAACTTCCCGGGAGGTGGTTACCCTTCCGATATTTCTGCTTTAGGTTAACCCTTGACACTACTAGATGGTGATCTTTACTTTTAACATCAATAACAGCACTCCTATATACCCTAGTATCTTGTATTGATCCTGCCAATCTTCGCTTTACTATAACATAATCAATAAGGTTTGCTGTCTTACCATCACATGAATACCATGTTAACTTATGAGCCATTTTATGACCAAACATCGTATTGGTTATAACTAGATTGTTATACCTACAAAATTGCAAAAGTCTGTATCAATTACTTTTTTTCTTTTCCTACACCAAGTTTACCTAGGTTTGGATACTATCTATCCCTATTTCTACCAACCTGGGCGTTAAAATCTCCCAGTAATAACATCATATTTTTACCTGGGACCCTGTCTATTTGCCTCTTGTAACTGTAAGTAAAATTCATCTGAGTTACTAGTATCTCCGTCAGTCGGTTCTGCAGGGGCGTATACTACTATAACTGATACCCTGAACGTTCTAGTCATAAAATGAGCAATTAGTATTCTATTATTAATACCTTCCCAGCCTAAACAAGACTTAGCAGCTTCCTTATTCACTAAGAGCCCTACTCCCTGTCTATGTACCCCATCCTTCCTGCCTGAGTAAACATTAATATCTATTGTATATTTGTTTGCATTGATTGTTTATTTAATTTCTGTTCGTTTTAAGTTTCATTTATACTTCAATAGGAAATTTTTTTTTTAGTTTTAAGCTTGATATTCATATTCAGTCTCAGCATTACTCGCTTTAAGATCTATTTATTCGTTTGTATTATTACTTTTTGTATGTTTTTGCTATTATTGTTTATTTAATTTCCGTTCGTTTTGGGTTTCATTTATTCTTTAATAGTAATTTCTGGTCGGTTTGAGTTTGAATTTTAAAAGGTATTTGTATCTTCTGAGCTTAAGTATAAAATGGCCTTTACTTTTCTTTGAAAAACTTATTTTTCGGGAAAATTTGTTTAAATTAATTTTTGTTCGTTTTTGATTGCAAAAAATTTCAAGTTTTAAAAATGCCTTATTTCAAAATCAAACTTAAAAAAATCAAATATTGATCAAAGTATCAAAGCTGATATCAAAGTAACAATATCAAAGTGAACAAATGGGTTAATGTCAACCTCGGAGTTTTTATTATCTGATGTTTGAACTATTTTTATAAAAATTGCTTTCTCAAAATGTTTATCGGATGAGTTCGGGGAAAAAGGGCGTGGGGGGTTCTAGATTAAGCTTCGGTCTCTTTTGACTCTTTAAAAGTGAACTAGAGCTTTCTATTTTCAATCAAATGAGCCCTCTCTTAAGTTTATAGGAGTATCCCTTTTATAAGAACCATATATATTCCCAGAGTATAACTTACAACGCCTATCTCTTGGCCCTGGGGGCTGTTGCGACCCTTGAGTTTTAATATCTGATGTTTGAACTATTTTTAACAAAATGGTCACCTGAAATTTTTATCAGATGGGTTCATCCATCCGACACACCCAAAGGCGTGGAAGGCGGGAGGGGCTAGTTGCCCTCTGATCTTTTTTCATTCTGAGAAAATGAACAACAACTTTTACTTTCCATTAAATGAACCCTCAGTTTATACGAGCCTACCTTCCATAAGAACCATAAATGCCCCCAGAGAAATACTTACAACGCCTGCCCAGGCCCTAGGGGGGGGGGGGGGTCTCTGTCTGTATGTCTCTGTCTGACTGTCTTTGTCTGTCTGTCTCTCTCTGTCCGTCTGCTTCTGTCTGTCTGTCAGTCTCTGTCTGTCTGTCTCTGTCTTTTTGTCTCTGTTTGTCTGTCTCTGCCTGTCTGTCTCTGTCTGTCTGTCTCAGTGTTTCTGTCTCTGTCTGTCTATCTCTGTCCGCCTGTCTCTGTCTGTATTTCTCTATCTGTCTGTCTGTCTGTCTGTCTGTATGACTTTCTGTCTGTTTTTTCTGTGTGTATGTTTGTCTGTCGGTCTGTCTCTGTCTGTCTGTCTGTCTGTCTCTATGCCTGTCTGACTGTTTGTCTGTCTGTATGTCTGTCTGTCTGTCTGTCTCTGTCTGTTTATCTCTGTTTGTCTGTCTGTCTGTCGGTCTGTCTTTGTCTGTGTCTTTCTGTGTCTGTCTGTCTGTGTTCGTCTGTCTGTTTCTGTCTGTCTATCTTTGTCTTACTGTCTCTTTATGTCTGTCTCTGTTTGTCTGTCTGTCTGTCTGTCTGTCTTTCTGTCTGTCTTTCTGTCTGTCTATCTGTCTGACTGTCTATCTATTTTTCTGTCTGTGTCTGTCTGTCTGCCTGCCGGTCTGTCTGTATGTCTGTCTGTTTCTGCCTGTCCGTTTCTCTGTCTATCTCTCTTTCTGTCTGTCTGAATCTTTCTGTTTGGCTCTGTTTGTCTGTCTCTGTCTGTCTCTCTATCTGTCTCCATCTTTCGGTCTCTGTCTATCTGTCTTTGTTTGTCTGTCTCTGTCTGTCTCTGTCTGTCTATCTGTCGATGTCTCTCTGTCTGTCTCTGTCTGTCTGTTTTTCTGTCTTTCTCTTTCTGTCGATGTGTATCTGCCTGTCTGTCTGCCTGTATCTGTTTGTTTGTCTGTATGTCTGTCTCTGTCTCTCTGTCTGTCTCTGTCAGTCTTTCTGTCTGTCTCTCTGTCTCTTTCTGTCTAATTGTCTGTCTGTCGGTCTGTCCGTTTGTCTGTATGTCTGACAGTCTGTCTGTCTGTCTGTCTGTCGATCTGTCTGTCTGTCTGTCTGTCTTTCTTTGTTCGTCTGTATCTGTCCGTCTCTCTCTCTTTCTCTCTGTATGTCTGTCTCTGTCTGTCTGTCTGTCTGTCTGTCTCTGTCTCTGTCTTTCTGTCTCTTTCAGTCTATTTCTCTCTGCCTCTCTGTTTCTGTTAGTCTCTGTATGGCTGTCTCTGTCCGTCTGTGTCTGTCTCTCTGTCTCAGTTTGCCTGTCTTTCTATGTATTTCTTTCTGACTATCTGTGTCTGTCTGTCTGTCTGTATGTCTGTCTGTCAGTTAGTCTGTATGTCTGTCTGTCTGTCTGTCTCTGTCTGTCTGTCTCTTTCTCTCTGTCTCTGTCTGTCTGTCTGTCTCTGTATGACTGTCTCTGTTTGTCTGTCTGTCTGTAAGCTTGTCTATCTGTCTCTCTGTTCTGGTTTGTTTGTCTCTGTCTGTCTGTCCCTCTTTGTCTGTCTGTCTGCCTGTCTGTCTATTTTTATGTCTGAGTCTGTCTGTCTCTGCTTGTGTGTATGTCTGTCTCTGTTTTTCTGTCTGTCTGTATCTTTCTGTCTGTCTCTGTCTGTCTGTCTGTCTGTCTGTCTCCGTCTGTCTGTCTGTTTCTGTTTGACTGTCTCTGTCTGTCTATTGGTCTCAGTCGGTCTGTCTCTGTCTGTTTGTCTCTGTCTGTCTGTCATCTGTCTATCTGTCTATCTGTCTCAATCTGTCTGTCTGAGTCTCTGTGTGTCGGTCTGTCTGCCTCCGTCTGTCAGTCTGTATCTGTCTGTCTGTCTCTGTCTATCTGTCTTCGTCTGTCTGTCTCTGTTTGTCTGTATTTGTCTGACTGTCTCTGTCTGTCTATTGATCTCAATTCTCAATCTGTCTGTCTAAGTGTCTGTCTGTCGGTCTGTCTGCCTCCGTCTTTCTGTCTGTATCTGTCTGTCTGTCTCTGTCTGTCTGTTTGTGTGTCTCTGTCTCTCTCTGTCGATTTGTCTCTATCTGTCTGTCCCTGTCTTTCAGTCTCTGTCTTTCAGTCTCTGCCTTTCTGTCTCTGTCTTTCTGTCTCTGTCTTTCTCTCTCTGTCTGTCTGTCTGTCTGTTTGTATGTCTGTCTCTGTCTGTCTGTTTCTGTCTGTCTCTCTGTGTCTATCTCTTTGTATATCTTTGTCTGTCTGTCTGTCTGTCTCTGGCTGTGTGACTCTGTGTGTCTGTCTCTGTCTGTCTGTTTCATTCTGTCTGTCTTTCTCTTTCTGTCTCTGTTTGTCCGTCTGTGTCTGTCTGTTTCTTTCTGTCGGTCTGTTTCTGTCTTTATGTCTCTGTCTTTATGTCTGTCTGTCTCTCTCTGTCTGTCTGTCTGTCTGTGTCTGTCTGTCTGTCTCCGTCTGTCTATCGTTGTCTGTCTGTCTGTCTATCGGTCTGTCTGTCTCTGTATCTCTGTTTGTCTGTCCCTGTCTATATCTGTCCCGGGGGTTATACTGGGTTAATTACCTGGGGTTATTTTCCGAGGGGCATTTTCCACTAGGAGGGAGGTATATTCCAGATGAGCATGTTCTGCTGGGGGGGGGGATATTTTCCACAGGAGGGTATTCCGGGGGAAATTTTCCACGGGGGCGTATTTTCTGGGGGGGGGAGAGGATTTATTTTCCGGGCTGAAAGGGTAAACACTGGCCACCATAATATATGTGGCAGCACGACAGGTTTATAAATTCTAGCCAGTGAAAACCTATTAAGATTTCTCTTCGAAGAAAATGTGGCCCCATACGTAGTTCTAATTTTACGCTCTATATGTGTGATGATTAGTGAACGGGTATATGAGAGTGTGTCACCGATGGGCAGTCCCAAGTATACTAGTGACTCCACAGGCTCGAGAGACAGGGATCCTAGTTGAATTTGAAGTAGAACAGATTTATTCCAATTAAATAACATTAATTCCGATTTTGACTCATTAACTCTAAGGCCAATATCCCCATACTGAGATGACAGGACATTAAATTTACTTTCTAGGGATGTTGTTTGCCGAGGAAAATTCAAGATATCATCGGCAAATACAACTATGCTCACATCTATTCCTCTTAGAATACAGCTTGTAGTGACTTTGGACTGCGCCTCAGAAATACTATTAATAAACAACTCCGGCGAAGAAATCGCACCCTGTTTCATACTTTTTTTACAGGGATTTTCCTAGTGTGTTCAGTATTAGGAATGCGTAAACACATATTTAGTTGGCAATACACCTCATAAAGGGGTCAAACAGTAAATGGGTTGACACCATTTTTCCGTAATTCTAGCATTATCTGCGCATGTATGCCCGAGTCAAATGCGCGCCGTACGTCGTATTTACTAATAGCCAGTGATCCATTAGAAATGTGCACATCTAAAAGAACATTTGCTACAACATGTAAAGCGTGAGCGCGTCCCATTCCTAACTGGGAACCAAACTGGTGGGATGGGCTTTGTAATACTTCCTAATTTCACCTGTTATTAACAATTCAGAAAGCTTGCAAAAAACAGAGGAAATAGTTATAAATCTATAAGAAGAAGGTTCTGTTGCTCGTTTTCCTTTTTTTCAGTACAGGCGTTATGGAACCTCAACCAAATAAGTTTGGTACAACACCATGCGTCATAATAATCTGATAAACAATTGCAAGATATTTTAATAAAGGGGGATTTCCATTCAATAGACGTTGTGCACATATTTTATCGCCATTACTTCACGATTTTTCTTTATTTTTTGCACACTTCCTGGATTTGACTACTGTTCACAACAATATAACTTAATTTTTTTAGTATGGATAGGACTTGCCCATAAAACATTTGGTTTTTAGACTCATCGTGGGCTGGATATTCCAAACTAAAATAATCAACCCATTCTTTCTCACCAATCTCACTGGGAATCGAATTATTGTACTCAGTAGTCTTTGCACGCAGATTCCAAATCAGATTAGGATTATCCATAATTTTTGACACAGTTTCAGGTTTTAAAGCACTACGATGTCAACGTTTTTTGTGCCCAACTTACGTTAGTAGAGAGCTATCTTATAGTCGTGACCCTACACCATATATGGGCATAGAGTCCCTAGGGAGATGGTTTTTCTCACTGAGAATGAAAAAACAGGATTTTTCTCACTTGAAAAATCAGGATTTTTCTCACATTGATGGATGTTTCATGGATGGTTGTGAGTGTTGGTCAATTTATTTGTTGTTTTTCAAGGATGTCAACAGCAATTTATGTCTGTTTTATGGTTTTTGTCAGTGAGAATGAAAAAACAGGATTTTTCTCACATTGATGGATGTTTCATGGATGGTTATGAGTGTTGGTCAATTTATTTGTTGTTTTTCATGGATGTCAACAGCAATTTATGGATGTTTTATGGTTTTTGTTAGTGAGTTTGAAAAAACAGGATTTTTCTCACTTTGATGTATTTCCAAGGAGAACTGTCTCCGGGCGAAGAATTGTCTTTGGAGTTCGCCCGGGAGAATTGTTTCCGGGTGAAGTTTATTAATGTCTTTGGTGTTCGTCCAGGAGAATTGTTTCTGGGCGAAGTTTTTTAATGTCTGACGGGTGATGTCAAGGTTGATTGATTTGTCATGGAAGGGGAATTAATTTGTTGTTTCTAAGGGGAATTATTGATTCACGAAAGGGGAATCAATTTGTTGTTTATAAGGAGAATTATTGATTCACGAAAGGTGAATTAATTTGTTGTTTCTAAGGGCAATTATTGATTCAAGAAAGGGGAATTAATTTGTTGTTTCTAAGGGGAATTACTGATTCACGAAAAGGGAATTAATGTGTTGTTTCTAAGGGGAATTATTGATTCAAGAAAGGGGAATTATTTCGGCGAAACAGTTAGATACATTTTAAAAGATGATTTTAGAACATGTTTTAGAAGAGGATTTGAGGGTGAAACTCTGTGGTCGTTATAATACACAAGTTGTATTTGAACAGTGTTGTGAGGTCCTCTACCCCAACCCCAAAGGGCCCCGATCCCTCTACCTCAACCCCGAAGGAACCCCCTGGCCTCCAAAGGTCCCCTGGGCCCTCCGGCCCCCCAAAGCCCCACCCAGGCCTTCCCATCCCCCGTGTTTATTTATTTTTTTAAGTTTTTTCGGACGGAATTTTTTAGACTTAGAAAGTATCCACCATTTTTCAGGTTTTTTCTTTAACCCATTGGCATAGAGTTTTAGCCTAGAGTCATAGCTTAGTTTTATTTAGAGCTGAAGTTTGCTTTAGTTTTATTTAAGAGTTTAGAGTTTTAGTATAGTCATAGCTTAGAGTTTTTGTTAGAGTTCTAGTTTAGTTTAGTTTTAGTTAAGAGTGTAGATTTTTTAGATTAGATTCTTAGCTTAGAGTTTTTGTAAGAGTTATAGTTTAGTTTAGTTTTAGTTAAGAGTTTTGGCTTAGATTCTTAGCTAAGAGTTTTAGTTATAGTTGAAGTCTGGTTTAGTTTTAGTTAAAAGTTTAGAGTTTTACCTTAGAGTCTTAGCTTAGAGTTTTAGTTAGAGTTGAAGTTTACTTTAGTTTTAGTTAAAAGTTTAGAGTTCTAGCTTAGAGTCTTAGCTTAAAGTTTTTGTTAGAGTTCTAGTTTATTTGAGTAATACTTAAAAGTTTAGTTGTTAGATTAGAGTATTAGGTTATAGTTTTTGTTGAAATTCTAATTTATTTTAGTTTTAGTTCATAGTTTATAGTTCTAGCTTAGAGTCCTATCTTAGAGTTTTAGTTAGAGTTGAAGTTTAGTTTAGCTATATTTAAGAGTTTAGTTATAGTTTAGAGTATTAGCTTAGATTTTTAGTTATATTTGAAGTTTAGTTTAGTTATAGTTATTAATTTAGAGTTTAGCTTAAGAGTCATAGCTTAGAGTTTTTGTTAGAGTTTAGAGTTTTAAAATAGAGTCTTAGCTTAGAGTTTTTGTTAGAGTTGAAGTTTAGTTTATTTATAGTTAAGAGTTTAGAGTTTTAGCTTAGATTCTTATCTTAGAGTTTTTTTATAGCTATATTTTATTTTAGTGATAGGTAAGAGCTAGAAGTTTTACATTAGATAATTAGCTTAGAGTTTTAGTTTTGTTTATTTTTCTTTAAAATTTTATAACTTTTTATCTTATAGTCTTATCTAATAGTTTTTTTTAGAGTTCTAGTTTAGTTTAGTTTTAGTTAAGAGTGTATATTTTTTAGCTTAGAGTCTTAGCTTAGAGTTTTATTTAGAGTTCTAGTTTAGTTTAGTTTAGTTACAGTTAAGAATTTAGAGTTTTAGCTTAGAGTCATAGCTTAGAGTTTTTGTTATAGTTGTATTTTAGTTTAGTTTTAGTTAAGAGTTTATAGTTTTAAATTAGAGTCTTAGCTTAGAGTTTTAGTTAGATTTGAAGCTTAGTTTAGTTACAGTTAAGAATTTAGATTGTTAGATTACATTAATTTATTATAGTTTTAATTACAGTTTTAGTTTGGTTAAGCTTTAGTTAAGAGTTTAGAGTTTTAGATTAGAGTCTTAGCTTGGAGTTTTTATTGGGGTTCTAGTTTAGTTTAATTTTAGTTAAGAGTTTGATGTTTTACCTTTGAGTTTAAGTTAGATTTCTAGTTTATTTTAGTTTTAGTTAATAGTTTGGTGTTTTAACTTAGAGTATTAGCTTAGAGTTTGTGTTGAAATTCTAGTTTAGTTTAGTTTTAGTTAAGAGTTTAGAGTTCTAGCTTAGAGTCCTAGATTAGAGTTTTAGTTAGAGTTGAAGATTGGTTGAGTTATAGTTAAGAGTTTAGTTATAGTTTAGAGTATTAGCTTAGATTTTTAGTTAGAGTGTGAAGTTTAGTTTAGTTATAGTTAAGAATTTAGAATTTAGCTTAAGAGTCATAGCTTAGAGTTTTTGTTAGAGTTTAGAGTTTTACCTTAGAGTCTTAGCTTAGAGTTTTTGTTAGAGTTGAAGTTTAGTTTATTTATAGTTAAGAGTTTAGAGTTTTAGCTTAGATTCTTATCTTAGAGTTTTTTTATAGTTCTAGTTTAGTTTAGTGATAGGTAAGAGCTTGAAGTTTTACCTTAGAGACTTAGCTTAGAGTTTTAATTTGGTTTAGTTTTAGTTAAAAGTTTAGAGTTTTTTACCTTAGAGTCTTAGCTTAGAGTTTTTGTTAGAGTTCTAGTTTAGTTTAGTTTTAGTTAAGAGTTTATTGTTTTTAGATTATAGTATGCGCTTATAGTTTAATTTAGATTTATAGTTTAGTTTAGTTACAGTTAATAATTTATAGTTTTATCTTAGATTCATAGCTTAGAGTTTTTGTTAGAGTTCTAGTTTAGTTTAGTTTTAGTTAAGAGTTTAGAGTTTTAACTTAGAGTCTTAGCTTATAGTTTTATTTATAGTTGAAGTTAAGTTTAGTTAAAGTTAAGAATTAAGAGTTTTAGCTTAGAGTCGTAGCTTAGAGTTTTACTTAAAGTTTTAGTTTGTTTAAGTTTTAGTTAAGAGTTTCGAGTTTTAGCTTAGAGTCTTAGCTTAGAGTTTTTGTTAGAGTTCTAGTTCAGTTAAATTTTAGTTAAGAGTTTGATGTTTTACCTTTGAGTTTCAGTTAGAGTTCTAGTTTAGTTTAGTTTTAGTTAATAGTTTTGTTTTTTAACTTAGAGTCTTAGCTTAGAGTTTTAGTTAGAGTTCGAGTTTATTTTAGTTTTAGTTAAGAGTTTAGAATTTTAGCTTAGAGTCTTAGCTTAGATTTTTTGTTAGCGTTCTAGTTTATTTTAGTTTTAATTAAGAGTTTAGAGTTTTCAGCTTAGAGTCTTAGCTTAGAGTTTTTGTTGAAGTTCTAGTTTAGTTTAGTTTTAGTTAATAGTTTAGAGTTTTAGCTTAGAGTCTTAGCTTAGAGCTTTTGTTAGAGTTGAAGTTTAGTTTAGTAATAGTTAAGAGTTTACAGTTTTAGCTAAGAGTCTTAGATTAGAGTTGTGTTAGAGTTCTAGTTTAGTTTAGATATAGTTAAGAGTTTTGAGTTTTACCTTAGAGACTTAGCTTAGAGTTTTAGTTTAGTTTAGTTTTAGTTAAGAGTTTAAAGTTTTTTAGCTTAGAGGTGTTTTACCTTAGAGTCATAGCTTAGAGTTTTATTTAGGGTTCTAGTTTAGTTTAGTTTTAGTTAAGAGTTTAGAATTTTAGCTTAGAGTCTTAGCTTAGAGTTTTTGTTAGAGTTCTAGTTTAGTTTAAGTTAAGAGTTTAGAGTTTTTAGCTTAGAGTCTTAGCTTAGATTTTCTTTTTAAGTTCTATTTTATTTTAGTTTTAGTTAAGAGTGTAGATTTTTAGCTTAGAGTATTAGTTTAGAGTTTTTGTTAAAGTTGAAGTTTAGTTTAGCAATTGTAAAGAGTTTAGAGTTTTAGCTTAGAGTCTTAGCTTAAAGTTTTTGTTAGAGTTCTAGTTTAGTTTAGATATAGTTAAGAGTTTGGAGTTTTACCTTAGAGACTTAGCTTAGAGTTTTAGTTTAGTTTAGTTTTAGTTAAGAGTTTAGAATTTTTTAGCTTAGCTAAGAGTTTTTGTTAGAGTTCTAGTTTAGTTTAGTTTTAATTAAGAGTTTAGAGTTTTTAGCTTAGAGTCTTAGCTTAGAGTTTTAGTTTAGTTTAGTTTTAGTTAAGAGTTAGTTTTTTAGTGTAGAGTCTTAGCTTAGAGTTTTTGTTAGAGTTCTAGTTTAGATTAGTTTTAATTAAGAGTTTAGAGGTTTTAGATTAGATTCTTATCTTATAATTTTAAGTTAGTTTAGTTTTATTTAAGAGTTTAGAGTTTTTTATATTAGAGACTTATCTTAGAGCTTTTGTTAGAGTTCTAGTTTAGTTTAGTTTTAGTTCAGAATTTGGAGTTTTACCTTAGAGTCTTAGCTTAAAGTTTTAGTTAGAGTTCTAGTTTAGTTTAGTTATAGTTAAGAATTTTTAGCGTTTAAGAGTTTTTAAGCTATTTTTAAGAGTTTTAGCTTAGAATCATAGCTTAGAGTTTTAGTTAAAGTTTTAGTTTAGTAAAGTAATAGTTAAGAGTTTAGAGTTGTACCTTAGAGTCATAGCTTAGAGTTTTAGTTAGAGTTTTAGTTCAGTTTAGTTTTTTTTTAAGAATTTATAGTTTTAGCTTAGAGTCTTAGCTCATAGTTTGTGATAGAGTTCTAGTTTGTTTTAGTTATAATTAAGAGTCTCAAGTTTTTAGCTTAGAGTCTTAGCTTAGAGTTTCTGTTAGAGTTCTAGTTTAGTTTATTTCTAGTTAAGAGTTAAGAGTTTTAGCTTAGAGTCTTAGCTTATAGTTTGTGTAGAGTTCCAGTTTAGTTTAGTAATAGTTAAGAGTTTAGAGTCTTAGCTTAGAGTCTTTGTTAGAGTTCTAGTTTAGTTTAATTATAGTTAAGAGTTTTGTGTTTTACTTTAGAGACTTAGCTTAGAGTTTTAGTTTAGTTCAGTTTTAGTTAAGAGTTTAGAGTTTTAGCTAAGAGTCTTATCTTTGAGTTTTTGTTCGAGTTCTAGTTTAGTTTAGTTTTAGTTAAAAGTTTAGAGTTTTACCTTAGAGTCTTTGCTTAGAGTTTTTGTTAGAGTTTTAGTTTTGTTTAATTTTAGTTAAGAGTTGGATGTTTTACCTTTGAGTTTCAGTTAGAGTTCTAGTTTAGTTTACTTTTAGTTAAGAGTTTGGTTTTTTACCTTAGAGTCTTAGCTTATAGTTTTGGTTAGAGTTATAGTTTAGTTTAGTTTTAGTTAAGAGTTTAGAATTTTAGCTTAGTCTTAGCTTAGAGTTTTTGTTAGAGTTCTAGTTTATTTTAGTTTTAGTTAAGAGTTTAGAGCTTTAAGCTTAGAGTCTTAGCTTAGAGTTTTGTTGAAGTTCTAGTTTAGTTTAGTTATTAGTTTAGAGTTTTAGCTTAGAGTCTTAGCTTAGAGTTTTTGTTGAATTTCTAGTTTAGTTTAGTTTTAGTTAAGAGTTAAGAGTTTTAGCTTAGAGTCTTAGCTTAGAGTTTTTGTTAAAGTTGAAGCTTAGTTTAGTAATAGTTAAGAGTTTAGAGTTTTAGCTGAGAGTCATAGCTTAAAGTTTTTGTTAGAGTTCTAGTTTAGTTTAGATATAGTTAGAGTTTGGAGTTTTACCTTAGAGACTTAGCTTAGAGTTCTAGTTTAGTTTAGTTTTAGTTAAGAGTTTAGAGTTTTTTAGCTTATAGTCTTAGATAAAAGTTTTTTTTAGATTTCTAGTTTAGTTTTAATTAAGAGTTTCGAGTTTTTATCTTAGAGTCTTAAATTAGAGTTTTAGTTAAGTTTAGTTTTAGTTAAGAGTTTAAGACTCTAAGCTAAGCTAAGACTCTAAGCTTAAATTCTAAACTCTTAACTAAAACAAAACTAAACTAGAATTCTAACTAAAACTCTAAGCTAAGACTCCAAGGTAAAACACCAAACTCTTAACTAAAAGTAAACTAAACTAGGACTAACTGAAACTCAAAGGTAAAACATCAAACTCTTAACTAAAATTAAACTAAACTAGAACTCTAACAAAAACTCTAAGCTAAGACTCTAAGGTAAAACTATTAACTCTTAACTAAAACTAAACTAAACTAGAAATTCAACAAAAACTCTAAGCTAAGACTCAGCTAAAACTCGGAACTCTTAACTAAAACTTAACCAAAATATAACTTTAAGTAAAACTCTAAACTAAGACTCTAAGCTAAAAACACTAAACTCTTAACTAAAACTAAACTAAACTAGAACTCTAACAAAACTGTAAGCTAAGACTCTAATATAAAACTCTAAACTATTAACTAAAACTAAACTAAACTATAACCCTAACAAAAACTATAAGCTAAAACTATAAAATCTTAACTAAAACTAAACTAGAACTATAATCAAAACTACAATTCTAAGCTAAAACTCTAAACTAAACTAGAACTGCAACAAAAAACTCTAAACTGAGACTCTAAGCTAAAAACTCTAAACTCTTAACTAAAACTAAACTAAACTAGAACTCTAAAAAAACTCTAAGATAGGACTCTAAGCTAAAACTCTAGACTTTTAACTAAAACTAAGCTAAACTAAAACTCTTAGCTAAGTCTCTAAGGTAAAACACCAAAATCTAAACTATAACTAAACTAGAACTCTAAAAAAACTCTAAGCTAAGACTCTAAGCTAAAACTCTAAACTCTTAACTATTACTAAACTAAACTAGAACTCTAACACAAACTATAAGCTAAGACTCTAAGCTAAAACTCTAAACTCTTAACTAGAACTAAACTAAACTAGAACCCTAATAGAAACTCTAAGCTAAGACTCTAAGCTAAAAATTTGAAACTCTTAACTATAACTAAACTAAACTTGAGCTCTAACATAAACTATAAGCTTAGACTCTAAGATAAAACTCTATACTCTTAACTAAAACTAAACTGAAGTAGAACTCTAACTAAAACTCTAAGCTATGACTCTAAGATAAAACTCTAAACTCTTAACTATAACTTTACTAAACTATAACTTTAACTAAAACTCTAAGCTATGATTCTAAGCTAAAACTCTAAATTCTTAACTGTAACTAAACTAATTTAGAACTCTAATTAAAACTGTAAGCTAAGACTCTAAGGTAAAACTCTAAACTTTTAACTAAAACTAAACTAAGCTAGAACTCTAACAAAACTCTAAGGTAAGACTCTAAGCTAAAACTCGAAACACTTAACTAAAACTTAACTAAACTACAACTTTAAGTAAAACTCTAAGCTATGACTCTAAGCTAAAACTCTAAATTCTTAACTGTAACTAAACTAAACTTCAACTCTAACTAAAACTTTAAGCTAAGACTCTATGGTAAAACTCTAAACTCTTATCTAAAACTAAACTAAACTAGAACTCTAAATAAAACTCTAAGCTAAGACTCTAAGCTAAAACTCTAAACTCATAATTAAAACTAAACTAAACTAAAACTCTAACAAAAACTTTTAGCTAAGACTCTAAGCTATAAAAAACTCTTAACTAAAACTAAACTAAACTAAAACTCTAAGCTAAGTCTCTAAGGTAAAATTCCAAACTCATAACTACATCTAAACTAAACTAGAACTCTAACAAAAACTCTAAGCTAAGACTCTAAAGTCTTAACTAAAACTAAACTAAACAAGAACTTCAACAAAAACTCTAAGCTAAGACTCTAAGCTAAAATTATAAACTCTTAACAAAAACTAAACTAAACTAGAACTCTAACTAAAACTCTAAGCTATGACTCCAAGGTAAAACACCAAACTCTTAACAAAAACTAAACTAAACTAGAACTCTAACAAAACTCTAAGCTAAGACTCTAAGCTAAAAAAATTCTAAACTTTTAATTAAAACTAAACCAAACTAAAACTCTAAGCTAAGTCTCTAAGGTAAAACTTCAAACTTTTACCTATAACTAAACTAAACTAGAACTAAAACAAAAACTCTAAGCTAAGAATCTAAGCTAAAACAATAAACTCTTTATAACTATATAAACTTCAACTCTAACAAAAACTCTAAGCTAAGACTCTAAGGTAAAACACTAAACTCTTAACTAAAACTAAACTAAACTATAACTCTAACAAAAACTCTAAGCTAAGACTCTAAGCTAAAACTTGAAACTTTTAACTAAAACTTAACGAAACTACAACTTTAAGTAAAACTCTAAGCTATGACTCTAAGCTAAAACTCTAAATTCTTAACTGTAACTAAACTAAACTAGAACTCTAAATAAAACGCTAAGCTAAGACTCTAAGCTAAAAAACTCTAAACTCTTAACTAAAACTAAACGAAACTAGAACTCTAACAAAAACGCTTAGCTAAGACTCTAATATAAAAAACTATAAACTTTTAACGAAAAATAAACAAAACTAAAACTCTAATCTAAGTCTCTAAGTTAAAACTTCAAACTCTTAACTATAACTAAACGAAACTAGAACTAACACAAAAACTCTAAAGCTAAGAACCTAAGCTAAAACATTAAACTCTTAACTATAACTAAACTAAACTTCAACTCTAACAAAAACTCTAAGCTAAGACTCTAAGGTAAAACACTAAACTCTTAACTAAAAACTAAACTAAACTAGAACTCTAACAAAAACTCTAAGCTAAGACTCCAAGCTAAAACTCGAAACTCTTAACTAAAACTTAACCAAACTACAACTTTAAGTAAAACTCTAAGCTATGACTCTAAGCTAAAACTCTAAATTCTTAACTGTAACTAAACTAAACTAGAACTCTAAATAAAACGCTAAGCTAAGACACTAAGCTAAAAACTCTAAACTCTTAACTAAAACTAAACTAAACTAGAACTCTAACAAAAACTTTAAGCTAAGACTCTAAGCTAAAAACTCTTACCTAAACTTTTGACTGAAAATAAACCAAACTAAAACTCTAAGCTAAGTCTCTAAGGTAAAACTTCAAACTCTTACCTATAACTAAACTAAACTAGAACTATAACAAAAACTAAGGTAAAACTTCAAACTCTTACCAATAACTAAACTAAACTAGAACTATAACAAAAACTATAAGCTAAGAATCTAAGCTAAAACTCTAATCTCTTAACTATAACTAAACTAAACTTCAACTCAAACAAAAACTCTAAGCTAAGACTCTAAGGTAAAATTCTAAACTCTTAACTAAAACTAAACTAAACTAAAACTCTAAGCTAAGTCTCTAAGGTAAAACTCCAAACTCTTAACTATATCTAAACTAAACTAGAACTCTAACAAAAACTCTAAGCTAAGACTCTGAGCTAAAACTCAAAACTCTTAACTATTACTAAACTAAACTTCAACTCTAACAAAAACTCTAAGCTAAGACTCTAAGCTAAAACACTAAACTATTAACTAAAACTAAACTAAACTAGAACTTCAACAAAAACTAAGCTAAGGCTCTAAGCTAAAAATTATAAACTCTTATCTAAAACTAAAATAAACTAGAACTCTAACAACAACTCTAAGCTAAGACTCTAAGCTAAAATTCTAAACTCTTAACTAAAACTAAACTAAACTAGAACTTATGACTCTAAGCTAAAACTCTAAATTCTGAACTGTAACTAAACTAAACTTCAACTCTAACTAAATTCTAAGCTAAGACTCTGAGGTAAAACTCTAAACTCTTAACTAAAACTAAACTAAACTAGAACTCTAACAAAAACTCTAAGCTAAGACTCTAAGCTAAAACTCGAAACTCTTAACTAAAACTTAACCAAACTACAACTACTACTACTACTACTAACAACTCATCGCAGCACCAAGCCGCCTGAGGCCAACACAGCTACGCACGCTCCTCCTCCACCCCAATCTATTCAAAGCCTCCCTTTTTACACCCGCCCACGAAGTTCCCATTTCCTTAAAATCTTTCTTTATAACGTCCTCCCACCCCAGACGGGGACGACCTGCTTTCGCTTTAGCCCAAGATAGTTGGCCGAAAAGAACAATCTTCGGCAATCTTTCATCCTTCATCCGCACAACATGCCCTAACCACCTCAACCTTTCTTTCATTATAGACCTAGAAAGCGGTATTGAACCACGTTTTTCGTATAGCCTATTTTTTGAAATACGGTCAGTCAGTCGGGTACCCAGAACAATCCTTAAGCAATTTCTCTGGAAAACATCTAGCAAATCTTCATCCGCTCTTCGGAGCGTCCATGCTTCAGAGCCATATTTGACCACTGTCATCACTGTAGCTTCTAAGATTCTAATCTTGGTTTGCAGACTTATCTACCTATTCTTCCAGACTTTTTTTAATTGTGAAAAAACACCCTGAGCCTTGGCTATTCTATTTTTTAACATCTTCACTGCTCCCACCATCTTTACTAATAATACTACCAAGGTAAGTGAAACTGTCCACCTGATCAATCTTTTCATTACCCAACGTCACCTTTTCATTTTCACTTATTCCTAGCCTTGGTGACTTAGTCTTCCTAACATTAATTTTCAAACCAATACTAGCACCCTGAACTCGCAAAATCTCTAAAACTTCATTCATTTTGCTCACACTTTCATCTAGGATGCATAAATCATCAGCATAATCCAAGTCTAGGAGACTTTTTCCTCACCATTTGATTCCTTGGTCTCCCATTGCCTTTCCTGTTCTCCTTAAAACAAAGTAAATCAAAACAATCCATACAAAAGGTTATAGAACACAATACTGCTTAACTCCTGATTTAATACAAAACCAGCAGCTACCCTCAGTTCCTACCTTAACCGCTGCAGTGTTATTCTCGTACATAGCACTAATCACTTTAATGTATTTGTCTGGTATACCATACAAGGATAAAACCTTTACTAAAGTTCCTCTATCAACAGAATCGAACGCTTGCTCATAATCTATAAAACTGAGGACTAAAGGTGTTTGAAAACTTAGGCACCTCTCAATTATTAACCTAAGAGTGAAAATTTGGTAAACACATCCTCTACCTTTTCTAAAACATCACTGCTCTTCTCTTAAAACTTTGTCTACGGCATTTCTCAGTCTAAAAAGTATCATATTACTAAGCAATTTGCTACCTACAGAGACCAGACTAATGCCTCGATAATTACTACACTCACTTTTATCACCTTTCTTATAAAGTGGCTTAATTAAGGTTTTCCTAAAATCGTTAGGTACTTCACCTTTTTCAAAAATCATATTCATAATCTTCAATAACTTATTTCTAACCTCAGAGCCACCATATTTAAGAAACTCATTTACCACCCAATCAGCACCTGGAGCCTTATTATTCTTTATTCCTTTTAGTACTGTTTCTAATTCCTCCTCACAAAACAAATCTTCATTCACATCCAAGGTATCACAAACTTTTTCATTTTCCTCTATATTGTTTCCTGCAACTCTATCTCGGTTAAGCAAATTCTCAAAATGTTCGGCCCATCTCGCTTTAGCTTTTTCCTTATCGCTAATTGCCACCCCATATTCCTATATTACTCGGACAAGTCCGGATTGACTACTACCTCTCAATTTGTTAACGTGCCAGTACAATATTTTACTATTATGCCGTCTAGCTGCATCTTCTAAATCCTCGGCAATTTTATCCATAGCCTCCACTTCACACCTCCTTAGTTCACATTTCAATGCTTTCTCCAATTTCTTTACATTCCTTTTGTTTTCATATGATCTATCACTCAGATAATTCTTGTACAAGTCCTTTCTCCTTTTTATTAAACATAAAGCTTTTTCACTAATATTCTTAGCTGCAGTTCTAGCTTTCTTCCCTAATACCCTTCAGCAACTTCACAAATTGTTTTTCTAAAATTATTCCAACCATCTTCCACATTATCAAATTTTAAACTCCCAAGTTTAGTATTCAACTGTTCCTGGAAAGTTTCTCTCAAATTCTCATCCTGGAGTCTACTAACATCAAAACTTCCCGGGAGGTAATTACCCTTCCGATATTTCAACTTTAAATTAACCCTTGACACTACTAGATGGTGATCTTTACTTTTACCTTCAATAACAGCACTCCTATATACCCTAGTATCTTGTATTGATCCTGCCAATCTTCGGTTTACAATAACATAATCAATAAGGTTTGCTGTCTTACCATCACGTGAATACCATGTTAGCTTATGAGCCATTTTATGACCAAACATCGTATTGGTTATAACTAGATTGTTATACCTACAAAATTCCAAAAGTCTGTATCCATTATTGTTTTCTCTTCCTACACCAAATTTACTTAAGCTGGGATACCATCTATCCTTATTTCTACCAACCTGGGTGTTAAAATCTCCCAGCAATAACATCATATTTCTACCTGGGACCTTGTTTATTTGCTCCTGTAACTGTAAGTAAAATTCATCTGAGTCACTAGTATCTCTATCAGTCGGTTCTACGGGGGCGTATACTACTATAACTGATACCTTGAACTTTTTAGTCATAAAATGAGCAATTAGTATTCTGTTATTAGTACCTTCCCAGCCTGAACCAGACTCAGCAGCTTCCTTATTCATCATGAGCCCTACTCCCTGTCTATGTAACCCGTCCTTCCTCCCTGAGTTAATAATTTCTGTATCACTTAATTTCTTGTTTCCTACTCCTGGGATATGAGTTTCTGAAACTCCTAAAAATCCAGTTCAAATCGTTTGAATTCGTCAGTCAAAATGTTGATACGATAGTCATTTTTTAATGTCGTAACATTCCAAGTTCCAATTTTCATGTTCTTTAAATCATTGAAATTTTTTTCGCCTCTCGTTTACTAGGCTATAATTTCCTCGAGGGGTGCCACTCCTCAAGTTGGAATAGAGTTGACCGCAAGGTCCCCAGTCTTGCAGGTACCCCGAAAAGGTCAAGGCAGTCCTTTGCAGAGGCCGTTGTCCATAGATCTGTATCTTACGCCCTGCCACAGTTGTCCTCCTATAGAGGATCCTCCCGTGATGGTGTTCTGCATCACCATGCAATTTAACCCATTGCTGGAAGAAGGTTTGCAACTCATGGGACTTGTGGATAAACCAGTTGGCTCTTTTGAGTGTACATTTGAGGGGCCTTCTTCTTCCTCCGCCTGTATTTATGACCCCGGGCAAGGGTGCCCCAGATTCTATTATGGACCCCCAGGGACAAGGTCCCCCCTGGGTCCATGCCTCCTATGGAGGTACCCTACATATATGTAGAGTGTTCCCCTATCGCCCACTGGGGACATGCTGAATGGCCTGGGGGAGGCCAGATAAACGGATCACTTTTGTTTTGCAAAGGCAATAACTCAGTGACATATTTAACCTACTACTTATAAATATACATAACTCACTGACTAGGCCTATATGAGTTACATACAGAAATATATAACTCAGTGACACATTTAACCTACTACTTATAAATATGTGTAACTCACAGACTATGCCTATATAAGTTATATACAGAAATATATAACTGAGTGACATATTTAGCCTACTACTTATAAATTGGTTTGGGCTTTGGGCTTTGGTTTGCTTTTTACTGCCTCTTCTCGGTTCAACATTAACTTTCGCATTTTATATATGAATCGTGATTTTATCTTGAAACGAGCTGAAACTAAGAAGTCACAACACTCACATATTCTTGGATATTAAAATTTCATTAGAAAATTTTGTTTAGTGAAATCTTAAATTTATCAGCAACTTTTGTGCTACCAACACATCATAAAATTTCACTCACTGCGCATTGTCATTTTATGATATATAAGACTATGTGCTTTTTTAATCTTTACTGGACTATTTTGCTACTTATATAATTCTTCTTAAACCTTCGAATTTTTGATTAACGTTTTACTGTTTTACGAGAGAGAAAAGTCAATCCAGTTTACATATAGTCAGGGATAATCATTTATGCATAGAATCTCATCTTGTCTAATGATACAATTAAATCTTGATATTCATGGACCGATTTTTGTGAAGAAAAAGTGAATGATGTTTCAGTTTCATTCAACGATTAGCGTTATTATTTTCAAAAATTTTTCCTCTTTATCTATGGGGCACAAATACATGTATGGAAAGACACATACAGCCAAAGCCTTTAGGAAAGAGGAGGATTAATCCTAAAAGAGTATAATCTTAGGTGCAAATTATGTAGATTTTCACATGCTTAGGTTCATTGGGAGTGGTGCTGGTTGTTCTAAGAAAGGCGTTTCTCACTTGTTCTTAAAAGATAATCTCCTAGTTTTACTAGTAGCTATAAGAGGAGAAAAAGGGGGGTTGAAAACCTAAAAAGGGATATTTTGAAGCTTTAATATTTAATTTCTCCTTTGGATCAATTTTAGGACAAATCTTCTGCCCAACCTCTCTTTTTGTGAGGTATGCCCCCAAGGTTAAGGTCCCTTGCCTAATTTGATGTAGCTTAGTGCACCAAATTTCTATACATAAAATCACAAAAGCAAATTTTAAAAAATACAATTTTTGACTGGAGTAAAAAAAAAAAAACTTTAAGTAAAACTCTAAGCTATGACTCTAAGCTAAAACTTTAAATTCTTAAATTTAACTAAACTAAACTAGAAATCTAAATAAAACTCTAAGCTAAGACTCTAAGCTAAAAACTCTAAACTCTTAACTAAAACTAAACTAAACAAGAACTCTAAAAAAAACTCTAATCTAAGACTCTAACATAAAACTCTAAACTTTTAAAAAAAAATAAGACAAATTAAAACTATAATAGGAGTATATCTGTTAAAACTACAAGCTACGACATGTAACTAAACTAAACTAGAACCCAAACAGAAAATCTAAGACAAGAACATAAGATAAAAAACTATATTCTCGTAACTGATTATATACTAAAATTCATACCAAACCAAAACTCTAAGCTAAGACCCTATGGTAAAATTCTAAAATCTTAACTAAAACTAAACTAGAACTTCAAAAAAAACTCTAAGCTAAGACTCTAAGCTAAATACTATAAACTCTTAGCTAAAACTAAACTAAAGTAGAACCCTAACAAGAACTCTAAGCTATGACTCTTGAGCTAAACTCTAAATTCTCAACTATAACTAAACTAAACTTCAACTCTAACTAAAAATCTAAGCTAAGACTCTAAGCTAAAACTCTAAACTCTTAACTATAACTAAACTAAACTTCAATTCTAACTAAAACTCTAAGCTAGGACTCTAAGCTAGAACTCTAAACTCTGAAGTAAAACTAAACTAAACTAGAATTTCAACAAAAACTCTAAGCTAAGACTCTAAGCTAAAACTCTAAACTCTTAACTATAACTAAACTAAACTTCAATTCTAAATAAAACTCTAAGCTAAGACTCTAAGGTAAAACTCTAAACTTTTAACTAAAACTAAACTAAACTTCAGCTCTAACTAAACTCTTAGCTAAGACTCTAAGCTAAAACTCTTAACTAAAACTAAACTAAACTAGAACTCTAACAAAAACTCTAAGCTAAGACTCTAAGCTAAAAACTCTAAACTTTTAACTAAAACTAAACTAAAATAGAACTCTAACAAAAACTCTAAGCTAAGATTCTAAGCCAAAACTCTTAACTCTTAACTAGAACTAAAGTAAACTTCTGCTCTAAATAAAACTAAGCTAAGACTCTAGGCTAAAATTCTATGCCAATGGGTTAAAGAAAAAACCTCAAAAATGTTGGATATTTTCTAAGTCTAAAAAATTCAGTCCGAAAAAACTTAAAAAAATTCGATAATCAAGGGGGAATGGAAGGCCTCAGTGGGGCTTTGGGGTGCGGGGGGCACGGGAGCCTTTGGGGGCCAGGGGGTTCCTTCGGGGTGGGGGTCGGGGGATCGGGTCCCTTTAAGGCTGGGGTAGAGGACCTCACAACACTGTTCAAATACAACTTGTGTATTATAACGACCCCAGAGTTTCACCCTCAAATCCTCTTCTAAAACTTCTTCTAAAATCATCTTTTAAAATGTCTCTAACTGTTTCGCCGAAATAATTCCCCTTTCTTGAATCAATAATTCCCCTTAGAAACAACAAATTAATTCCCCTTTCGTTAATCAATAATTCCCCTTAGAAACAACAAATTAATTCCCCTTTCTTGAATCAATAATTGCCCTTAGAAACAACAAATTAATTCCCCTTTCGTGGATCAATACTTCCCCTTAGAAACAACAAATTAATTCCCCTTTCGTGAATCAATAATTCCCCTTAGAAACAACAAATTAATTACCCTTTCGTGACAAATCAATCAACCTTGACATCACCGCTCAGACATTAAAAAACTTCACCCAGAAACAATTCTCCTGGACGAACACCAAAGACATTAATAAACTTCACCCGGAAACAATTCTCCTGGGCGAACTCCAAAGACATTAATAAACTTCGCCCGGAGACAATTCTCCTTTGACATACATCAAAGTGAGAAAAATCCTTTTTTTTCATTCTCACTGACAAAAACCATAAAACATCCATAAATTTCTGTTGACATCCAGGAAAAACAACAAATAAATTGACCAACACTCATAACCATCCATGAAACATAAATCAATGTGAGAAAAATCCTGTTTTTTCATTCTCACTGACAAAAACCATAAAACAGACATAAATTGCTGTTGACATCCTTGAAAAACAACAAATAAATTGACCAACACTCACAACCATCCATGAAACATCCATCAATGTGAAAAAATCCTGTTTTTTCAAGTGAAAAAAATCCTGTTTTTTCATTTTCAGTGAGAAAAACCATCTCTCTAGGGACTCTATGCCCATATATGGTGTAGGGTCACGACTTTAAGATAGCTTTCTACTTATGTTAATTTCTGCTCGTTTTGAGTTTGACTCGGTTATTTATTGTAATTTCTGTTCGTTTTGGGTTTCATTTATTTATCGATACTGATTCGTGATAGTTTCACGCTTCGTAGATTATTTGATTTTATTTTTACTCAATTTTTGTTTAATGGAGCTCTTTACTTTTCTTTGAAAAACTTATTTTGAGAAAAAAGTTTTTTAAACTAATTTCTGTTCGTTTTATATTGACATAGTCTTTTCAGGGAAAAAGAAAATAATATTTTAAATCTTTTAGTTTTTTAAGACATTGTAGTTTTGCCTGCTTTTTATATGCTGGAGAAAATTTTTAAGCAATTTTTAACAACATAAACCCTTTTATAAATCTGGACACAAATAGTACTGTTTAATTTAGTTTCATACCTCCTCTAGTTGACCTGAATTGGAAAACATGATACCATTCGCAAAAAATCTTTTCACTTTCTTTGATAGCTTAGATAAACTTACGCTATTTTGATTTTGTTAAATTTTAAGAGCAAAAGTAGCCCCGAAAGGTTGAACATAATACCCTCAGTCGTTCTTGGGATACTGCGGAGATGCCTTATTGGTAATTAGCATTATCACAGTGCATTTTGTTTTAATCTTAAGGCAACATTTAGTTTCTAAACATAACGGGCAAATGGGAGGGTGGAAGTGGAAGGATGGGAGTGGAATTGGGATTTGTTGCCCTCCAATCCCTTTCGACTGTTAAAAAGGCATCGGTCCTTTTTATTTTCAATCGATTGAGCTCTTTTCGAAGTTTACACGACAATCCTTCGATACGAAGTGCACTGGTCTAAACAACAACAAAAATTATCACTAGTCACTTTCGACTATTAAAAAGGGTACTATCCCTTTGAATTTTGAATGACCCCTTTTTTTAAGTTTCTACGACAAAGATTTCAATAAAAACCTTATATGCCTCCAGGGCATAACTTATAACCCTTGCCCTGAGGGTTGTGGGGGAGTGTCCTCCTCAAAAACATATTTTCTATCCAGAAATAAACTACGCTGAAAAAAATGGCTATCTCAAAATTTTTATTGGATGTGTTTGGGGGAACGACGGGCGTGGGAGGAGCGGGGGGGCTTTTTCATCTCGAGTAACCTTTACCTTTTTTAACCTTTTTTACCTTTCGAGTATTAAAAGGGCACTATCCCTTTGAATTTCCCATCGAATGAGCTTTTTTTGAAGTTTCTACGGCAACGCCTTCTATAAAAACCTTATATGCCCCCAGGGCATAACTTAAAACTTCTGCCCTGAGGGCTGTGGGGGAGTATCCTCCTAAAAAGCATATTTTCTATCTGGAAATCAACTACGCTGAACAAAACAGTTATCTCAAAGTTTTGATGGGATGTTTTTGGGGGAAAGATGGGCGTGGGGGGGGGGGGGGCTAGTTCCCCCCCCCCCAATCACTTTTGACTATTAAAAAAGGCACTATCCCTTTGAATTTCCAATCGAATGAGCCTTTTCTGAAGTTTCTACGACAACGTCTTCTATAAAAACCCTATATGCCCCCAGGGGATAACTTATAACCCTTGCCCTGAGGGTTTTGGGGGACTGTCCTCCTTAAAAATATATTTTCTATCAGGAAATCAACTACGCTGAGCAAAATGGCTATTTTAAAATTTTCATTAGATGTGTTTTGGGGATTGATGGGCGTGGGGGGGGGGTTAGTTGCCCTCCAATAACTTTCGACTGTGAAAAAGGGTACTAGCCCATCTAATTTTCAATCGATTGAGACTGTTTTTAAGTTTTTACGACAACGTCTTCAATAAAAACCTTATGTGCCCCCAGGGCATAATTTAAAACCCTTGCCTTGAGGGTTGCGGGGGAGTGTCCTCCTCAAAAATATATTTTTTATTTGGAAATCAACTACGCTGAACAAAATGGCTATGTCAAATTTTGATTGGATGTGTTTGGGGGAATGATGGAAGTGGTGGGGGGTTAGTTGCCCTCCAATCACTTTTGACTATTAAAAAGAGTACTAGCCCTTCAAACTTCCAATCGAATGAGCCCTTTTTGAGGTTTCTACGACGACCCCTTCCATATAAAGTGCCCAGCTCTAAAGGATAAAATAATAAATAGTACTGTTGTGCCAACATCGTTCTTATATGCCCTCAAGGTATAACTTAGAACCCTTGCCCCAAGGGTTGTGGGGGAAATAGCTATCTCAAAATTTTCATTGGATATGTTAAGGGGAATTATGGGCTTGGGAGGCTAGTTGCCCTCCAATCACTTTTGACTATTAAAAAGGGCACTAGCCACCCCAATTTTCAATCAAATTAGCCCTTTTCAAAGTTTCAACGACAACTCCTTCGAGACGAAGTGCCTGTCGAAAAAAACACATTGTGACCACATCGTTCTTTACTTAGGCAGCGCTAGTGCGCAGCCTATGATTCCGAGTCGCTTGCAAGCGATAGCAAACTTTTGCTCCGAAACGATATTATTGTAATTAGTAGGCAAGTAAATATTGGCAGCAATGAAATCCCCACACTTAATAAGCTGGATATATTCACTTTGCTGGAGACATGCAGGGAGGAGGTACGAAAATTGCAGATTATAGCAAACCCTCCCGAGGGATGTCCGTGGTTGCCCGATTTGCGTGCTGGCTGTATAATATAATGATGATTTGGAGAAAAGTTTAGCAAGTTGAAACTGGCTTCCGTGAAAAAAATGTTCTTGGAGGCAAATAAGGTCATATTTCGTGGATAGATCACTAAGAAATGGCAATTTGTGAAGCACTTTACCATTTATATTCTAACAGTACACCTTGCAACCCATCATTATACAGGAGGTTTAGATGGCTGGGGTTGATAAAATGGGCATAAGGTGGGGCAGCAATTATGCTTTTTAATCTACAATTTAAACACATTTGGGGCAAATTACATGGGATAACTCTTGAAGACATTTGACCAATGCCACCATAGTGAGACAACTTGTCTTGTTGGTTGCAGTTGGCAGCGATATGACCAACACTGTTACATGTAAAGCAGCGACGGGGCAGTGAACGGAGCTCCTCAACCTTGAATAGCTTAAGGTAGATCTTAAGGGGGTCGCCAATAGCATTGTCCAGATCAGCACGACTCGGATAGTATAATTTGAAGGCTCTAGTGTCACCGCACTGAACAGCTTTTTGACGCCTAGCTACTCGGCTTAGCTCGTTTTCATCTAGAGAACAAGGAATCCACTTTACAATGCCCACAAACTGAAGCACTTTCACTTGAGTGTCAATTTGCTTATTACTGGTGACTTGGGTTAATTGTGTTGCTGAATCGCGTGACTTGACAAGGATTTTCCAGTCATTGTTGCTTTACTTTGGAGTAAGAGAGTCTGAATCAACCAAAAATTGGTCACACCTAGCCTGCAACGAGTTGAGATCAGATGGCATATTTTTATCCACCGCTGAGTAAAAAGGCTTCCACTGTGTCACTCGTGGTTCAACAGAGAGAGGGGCTCGGGACATAGTGTCGGATATAGCAACACACTCAGACACTTTACTTAATTGTTCAGAGAACTTATCCGTGGCTAGCTTGATTTTTCCAGCTATCGAGTCTAATCCATCATTTATGCAGGAATGAGCTCTTGTGCTTCCTAACTCTTCCACTTCAGAAATGGCACCCCAATTCCCATTGATTGGTTTCATAAGGCCATTTATGCTTTCATTACCAAAATATATTCATAGGCTTACAGCATGTAGGCTATAGGTCTATTTAAATTTAGCTTGTCGATTTAGCCTAGCATATTACAGTATTGTTTTTATAGCTAGTGTTTTCATTAATTTTTTTTTTGCCTAAACATAACATTTCTCAAAACTCTTATCATAGGACACAGGAATCTAATTCCAAAGAAACCTTACAAAATTGTCAATCTATAATAACATAGACCTGAAAATAATGAAAAAAAATGACAGATTTTTTTGTGGTATATCATATTTAGAGAGACAATCACTTTTGTATAGAGAGACAATCCGATTATATATATATATATATAAGCTGTAAGCTATATATATATATATATATATATATATATATATATATAGCTTACGGGGAGCGTCAAGCTCCCCGTAAGCTTGACGCAAATACATTCTTAGACCACACTGGCTATACATGACAAACGAAACTCAGAGAAGAGAGAAAGTAACAAAATGAAAAATAAAATCAAAAAGGGCGAAAAAACTTAAAAGAACCTATTTGCACATCTAATGAAAACCGAAATTGTAGACCAGCCAAAATTAATGCAAGACGAAAGATCCTTACACAATCATCTTGGTACATTTCATTTTCATTGATTCCTGCCTGGTTTTTTTATTCAGTGTCTATTCTGTCTTTGTACAGGAAACTTCGAAAGGTTAGATTCTCGTTTTTTTTTTTTCTTTTTTTGTTTAGCACTGAGGACGACTTGGCGGAGGTCCTTGTCGAAATATTTGCTTATATTTTGTCATCTTCATGGTTCACTGGCTGACAAAATCCTCGTTTTTTCACCCTTTTTGATTTTATTTTTCATTTTGTTATTTTCTCTCTTCTCTGAGTTTTCGTTTGTCATGTATAGCCAGTTTGGTCTAAGAATGTTTTTACGTCAAGCTTACGGGGAGCATTGGACCAATATTGTTTTAGATTTTTTAAATTGTGTTAATAAACATGCAAATCTTATTTGTCAGTTTAATTTCTTAGAAACTTGTAAAAAACACCGAATTCTTCCACCTTCTTTACGTTTCAACCTACATTCAGGCACACAATCTGAAGGCCCGTTTATTCAGAGAATGGGTTTCAAAACTTTAACACATATTTTAAAAGACCATAGATCCAGAAGATACGTCCTTAGTAATAAAATACTTAATTTAAAATCCTTATTATATCAGATTTTGTCCCCTCAAGATTTTCACCAGATTTTACAAATCTCACATAGGTCTTTCAGACACATATTCCATTTAGCAAAAACTCGTTTATCGGAAAAATTCTCAAAACTGGAATTTCAACAGTTTCAACAAACAATGATTTTCCTTCCTAGATTTTGTCCTGGTCCTCCTTTGGAAAATTTATCCTCTAAGGTATTTACATCCAAGGAACTAAGTATTCTTTCAAAAGGACCAAAATTTGCAATGGCTCAAACACACGTAAAGACTTCAGAAATTATTACAGGCATGGAGTCTGCTATTTTGATCTCTCATGGTGAAGTCGAAAATGCGGACCTACTCAGAGGTGAAATTGTAAAGATTCTTCTTGATTATAGGCCATCTTTGTCACTTTCAACTCAATCAAAGGAAGAAATTAAAATCCTCAGAAATTTAAAAAAAGACAAAAAAACAGTAATTACGAAAGCGGAAAAAGGAAAAACAGTTGTAATTATGAATTCTGCAGATTATTAATTAAAAGTTAATATCCTTTTAATGGACAAACATGTTTAAAAAAAAATAAATTTTGATCCCACGGACAAATACACACAGAAGTTGAGAAATGAACTAGGGATTTTAAAAGATACTAGACTAATTACCCCTCAAATGTACAGAAAATTTTATCCCAAAGGTTGTTCAGCCCATCAGTTTTATGGTCTGACTAAAATCCATAAGAAAGATATTCCGTTACGTCCAATTGTAGCTTGTTATAGTTCTCCAGCTACGGGTATAGGAAGTTTATTAGCCACCATTTTTAAGCCTCTTTTAAGCACACAGAAATCCTATATTAACAATTCACTAGATCTTGTTGAGAAGTAAAAAATCAAAGTACAACAGCGAATACAGTTCTATCTAGCTTTGATGCAGTTTCTATGTACACTTCATGCGATGTTCATAATTGTGAGCAGGCTTTAAACAGAAAATAATATGTTAAGTCAGATTGGTCTTATGGCAAAACTATTGAAATTGATATAATAATGACCATAGTCCGCATTTGCACCAGGTTCTCCTCGCTTTCTAAATTCTGAAACAAATTTGTCATGCAAATAGAGTAATTATCACTGGGCATTATTTTGTCTCCTTATTTGGCAAATTTTTACTTGGATTTCATAGAACAGTCTGCTTTGAATAGTTTCCACTTAAAACACTTCATCTGGTTTCGTTTTGTTGATGATATCATTTCTGTTTGGGAACATGGACAAGACTCTCTAAGAGATTTTTTGGCACATTTGAACTCTTTTGATTCGAATCTCCAGTTCACAGTGGAACTCGAAGATTCAGGTAAGCTGCCTTTCTTAGATGTTTTGATTATAAAAACTAATCCTGGTCTTGAATTTTCTATATATAGAAAACCGACTCATAATGATCGATATCTACATTTCTCTTCCCATCACCCTCCTTCTGTAAAAAGAGGGGTAGTAATCTCTTTAGTCGACAGAGTTTTAAAAATTTGTTCCCGTAATCATATAAATTCTGAACTAAATTATGTCAAGAATATTCTTTTTTGCAATGGTTACCCAATCAAACTCATTGAAAATATAATAGATAGACGATTAAAAAAGATAAAAGAACAAAATAGGGAGCTTGTCCCCCTTGATTCAGTTACACCGGCAATTGAGAAAAAAACTTTAATCGTTTTACCATACATCCCGAAACTTGGTGATAAACTTGGAAAAATTTTAAATAAACATAATCTCTCTGTTTCTTTCAGAACCGAACAAAGGGTTGAACATTTTTTTAACTCAGGAAAGGATAAAACAAACCCTCTACTGGGTAGTGGTGTCTACAGAATCCCGTGTTCTTGTGGAAAATTTTACATTGGTAGAACTCATCAACAACTAGGTGAACGTTTGCATGAGCACAAAATTTCAATAGATAAGTCCCTGAGATTAAAAAATAACAATGACAACTTTGATTCGGCATTGGCTTCGCACATTTTCGTAAACCCGACCCATCTAGTTCTGTTTGACGAGGCAACTTTAATATCAACTGTTAATGGCGTACCACAAACTTTTAAGGAGGTTATTGAGATAAAAAAATATATGAACCAAAATTTAGCAACAAATAGAGATACTGGAGGTATTTCATTAAGCCCAATTTACGACAGTTTAGTCTTGAAGGACTCAATCAATATTTTCACCCGAAAAAACTTAAAAGAACCTATTTGCACATCTAATGAAAACCGAAATTGTAGACCAGCCAAAATTAATGCAAGACGAAAGATCCTTACACAATCATCTTAGTAAATTTCATTTTCATTGATTCCTGCCTGATTTTTTTATTCAGTGTCTATTCTGTCTTTGTACAGGAAATTTCGAAAGGTTAGATTCTCGTTTTTTTTTCTTTTTTTGTTTAGCACTGAGGACGACTTGGCGGAGGTCCTTGTCGAAATATTTGCTTATATTTTGTCATCTTCATGGTTCACTGGCTGACAAAATCCTCGTTTTTTCACCCTTTTTGATTTTATTTTTCATTTTGTTACTTTCTCTCTTCTCTGAGTTTCGTTTGTCAAGAAAAGGAAATATTAGTAATATCTTAGGAATGGTTGAGGGTATTAAAATACCCTTTTCAAAGTGTACTGAAGAGGTTTAAAGAGAGACTGATGGGCACCCAGTCTCCATTCCGCGTCCATGGCCGTTTTATTTCCCCCTCTCCTAAAAACGGTCGAAATTTCTTTTATCGAGGAAAGAGGTTGTTTTTCATCCTGGATTTCTCAAAAAACCGAAAGAATTACAATGAACTTCAAGAAAATTTTCAGAGGTATACCATAAACAATTAAAGCATATTTTGCCCTTGCGGGCTGTGAAAAGAAAATATAGGTAATATCCAAGAAGTGGGTGAGGGTATTAGATTAACGCTTTCAAGGTAGACTGAAGAGGTATTGAGGAGAGACTAAAAGGCAGCCAGTCCCTTGCTTTCCTTCTTTAATTTTTTATTTCCCCTTTCCTCAAAAACGGCTGAAGTTTCTGTAAATATCAAATTAAAACTTTTAAAAAGTGTAACATCTATGCTTCCAAAGATACCTTACCCCTCAGCCCCAAGACGAGGACTGTAAATTATTTGCGATTTTCCTCTCTTTGAATGTTGTAGCCGACCAGTTCTGCTTTAAATCTTTTATTTAGATCTGCTATTGATATTTACTTATCAATAGTTCACTATAACCTCTTTTGTAATGGAAACACTAACAAAGAAATGAGCAAAACTTCAATACAAAAGGGCGCTTGATGCTAAAACATTAATTTGGATTTGTAGTCCAGCAGCTATTTATGGCACAGACGTTTTGCCAAGATTTGAATGAGAAACGTATTGGAGTGGTCAATTTAAAATGCTAAATTGTAGTTAGTAGTTGGTGCTGCTCAGCATGTCTATTCTTAAGCAGTTCTCAAGAATTTTTCACTGGGGTCCATTAATAGCTCTAGGTACTAATTCTTTTTATCCTAATTTGAACTCTTATTTTGTTTTAATTGCCCTAACCAAGCTTTATGAAAATCCAGTTTTGACCAAGGCTAGGGCAGCCCTAGAATCAGTCCAGAAAAGGACAAGAAAAGGCATTAAAAACTTGCATGATTTTTCACCTGATCCTCAGAAGCTTAAAAACTACCATCCTAATTTATCATTCCAGTTATGGTTATGTCATTGCATTATACAAGCTTTGGTAAAGTTCTACCATATCATATTATTGAGTTACGACAAAAGTGAATACACCATTCAATGCCTTTTTGGTAAAGTTCTACAAAATCATATTATTGAGTTAGGAATAAAGTGAATACACCATTTGATGCCTTTTTTATGCTGATTACAAATCAGAAATGAATTTCAGCCCCCCCCCTATATAGGCTATACCTAACCCTGAATTGGCCTATATAGGGGGGTGGGTGGGCTGAAATTCATTTCCGGTAGAAATGCTTATTATATTCATAATCAGCATAAAAAAAGGCATTGAATAGTGTATTCACTTTTGTCCTAACTCAATAATATGATTTTGTAGAACTTTACTGCCTTTTTTATGCTGATTACGAATATAATAATTATTTCACCCCCCCCCCCTATATATGCTAATTCAGGGGTTGGGATATATAGGGGGGGCTGAAATTCATTTCTGATAGAAATGATTATTATATTTGTAAATCAGTATAAAAAATGCATCAAATGGTGTTTTCACTTTATTTATAACTCAAAAATATGATTTGGTAGAACTTTACCCAAGCTTCTGAAGGCTGGACATACAATTTCTGGTTATTTTTAACTTGAAAACTCAAAAAAAAATTGTGGCTGCTCTAAAGTTTTCATAAAACTTGCAGACACATAGCTGAGGAGCAAGTTGAGTAAAAATTTAGAATTGTGACCCCTGATAAGGAGACATGTTATGAAAACAATTCTTACTTTAAACAATATTTAATGACCCTAGTTAACATATTATCCAAGGAGAGAACCTTTATCTTCAAGTCTTTCCTCTTTTTCCCTTTCTAACAAGTGCAATTTAGGGTAAAATTCTATATAATACCAAATGGATACAATTGTAATAATGGCTAGTGGTTTTCTAACTTGAAAAGTAGCTGGGTTAGGTGAATTATACTTTCAGGAATAAGATCTGAGTCAAAATCATACATTAATTTTTATGTTCTCAGCTCTACTCCTTCCTTATAGAAGCCAGTTTCATAGGCTCCTTGTCATAACTTTGACAAAAAAAGCTGTTCATAATTTTTATGCTAAAACATCAATTTGGTTTTGCAGCTGAGCACTTATGAATTGTGCAGCAGAAGTTTTGCCAAAATTTGAATAAGAAACATATTAGAGTGGTAAATTTAAAATGCTAATTTGTAGTTAGCAATTTGCACTGCTCTGGATGTCTATTCTTCAGCAGTTGTCAAGAATTTTTCACTGGGGTCCATTAATAGCTCTAGATATCGATTTTTTTATCCTAATTTCAACTCTTGTTTTGTAACCCTGTAAGGCATGTGGATTATGGTGCAGGTCTGGTCTAATTCTCTATTTATTCATTTTTCCCTTGTATACCTGTCCATGGAGCCCTTAGAGGGGGAATGTTTTGATTCAAAAATGTATTTATTGGTGAATAAACTCTGAACTCTTACTCAATGTTTTGTGCATAGTTAAGGTCATGGAAACATTTGAAGAAGCCCCTAATACATTCTGACTACTACTTAAAAACAATCTTAAATACATAGACTATTCCCATTTTGATGGCTTTAGAAATTGGATATAAGTAAGTATTTGTGATTATGGTAGAGTTCTTGTAGAAAGGCTTGCGGGTTAAATTCCACATTTGGAGGTTTTGTTGATCTTGGAAAATTCTTGAGCTAAACAAATAAAACTCTCAGTAATAGCAGCTCTCTAGAAGGAGGCATGCTAGAAAAAAAGAGGCATATTTAGATAGCTAGTTTAATGCTCTTTTTTATGGTTATAGTTTTGTGTGCAAAAGTTCAGGTTTCACTGTATCTTTAGAGCTATTGAGATGGAAACACTATAAAATTACTTCCTTTACATACCCCTCCTCCCTAATATGTAAATATATTTGGTACAAACCATATATCTCATTTGCATTTTGTGTTTCTTGATTTTGTCAATGTTGACTCAATTTATAGATATTAAGCTGAAACAAGAGTGACACATAGCTAAATGTATAGAAAGTATATAATTTTGGCTATATATTTGGAGATTAAAGGTGTAAGTTTAATAATAAGGAAACAGGGTGTCAGAAAAGATGTTTATCTCCACCCAAGTTAATCAATTCTAATTGCAACAACCAAAGAGTTAAATAAAGAAGTCTCACTATATGGAAAGATTTCTTATATAAGCTCTGTAAACCAAAGCCATTACAGAGTAAAATGTGAGTGGTCCATGGTTACACAAAAAACTATTGTAAACAATCACACCAATCTTGTACTATTTGTGGAAAATCTGACTGCAAAACAGAATTCTCTAAAGATAAAGAACCCTTATAAAAAAAACTGTAATAGCAGAGGGTACTCATTTCTCCAAAAACAGTTTTGCCTTGCATACCAGAAGAGAGTCCAAATCCTCAAATTTTCTTTGCTCAGTTGTAGCAGCTAAAATTCTTCAGCCTCAAGGATCAAAAGAACCTACACCAGCAACAGCCCTTAAGTGGCATCCACAACTTGCAATTTTTGCCATTGAAATCTAAACCTGAAAAAGTTCAACCTGCAAATTAACTTATAACATGTATTCAACCAATAAACCAGCCTTTTCTTGTACAAAATACAACACAAAACCAGCCAACAAGTAGAAAGAGGAGTAGTAGCTATTAGATAGCTATTTAACAGTTAATTTTCTCATTAACAGCAACAATGAAACTACTAGAATGAAAAGCGTTGTCCCAAAAATAGCTATCAGTATGCACCTTGGAACCCAAATATAGAAGGCAGCAGTGCAACAGCAGTAAATCATCAAACAAAATGTGGCTACACTATCAAACCCAGAATTTTCCTGAACTTTATACAATCCAAACACCAAAGCTAACCCAACAAAAGAGTAAGAAAACACTGCAGCACAGGTAAATTGCAAAACATGAAGAAAAAGCAAAAAAAAAGAAATAAATAGACCAATTTGATGTTGTATCACTAATGAAAACCAACAGTTCCTCAGGTGAAGAGGATTTCCAGTCCCCAGTCTAAGAGAAACTAAAATCAACCAGTATGTCAGACATTTAAAATGAACCCCTATCAGATAAGTATCCTGCAATGGAATGTAGTGCCTTTTATCAAACTGAAACTGGAGGAGGTAATGGCTTTTATTTCAAGACATGAAGTAGATATGATGTGCCTCCAAGAAATTAACCTTCATAATATGAGAAAAGATCAAAGGCTTTTAACCAGAAGAAAGGGATATGGTATAACCCTATTGATAAGAAAAGAGATCCCACTTTTTCTTGTGGGCCAAAAGGTATATCTTAATGAATTTGGTACAATTACAGTTTATATCAACAACATGATGGAAAGCTGTTTGAAGTAGTCTTATTTTATGACACAAACAGAAAGAATAATATATTTCAGGTAATACCTGAAGAGCTAAAAATAAGAAGTAAAAATGAAGAGCTAAAAATAAGAACTAAAAATGAAGAGCTAGAAATAAAGCAACTAAGTTTCTTCATCTAAATTGTCAAGAGGTTGAGTCAAATGTTATTGCATGAGTCCAAAGTTGCCCAAAAAGGTTTTGGAAGTATGTAAGAAGGAATCAGGTTTCACAATCCCCATCATCCACTTCCTTTATAGATCCTGAAACTCTTTCATATATAGATAATAATTATGTAAAATCAACACTTTTCAGTAAGGTATTTGGTTCAGTTTTCACAGAAACACATGCTCAGTTTACTCCTCCAGAACTAAACAATTTGATGGTTCAGATTTTACAGTCCAGCAGGTTTATCAAACACTGAAATCTTGATCCTGAAAAGGTGCTGGATATTGATGAATTTTCAAATATGATGTTACGCTAACTTGCATCAGTGCTTGCTGGACCAATCACATATATATTTAATCTTTGTCCCTTGTCTGGGGAGTGTCCTTCAGCTTGGAAAAGAGCAATCTTTAGGCTGTTGTACAAGAATGGTTCAAAGTCTCAATTTAAAAATGACAGACCAATTTCAAATACATCTATCTTATCCCATATAATAAAGAAAGTTCTTGTGAGCAGAATCCAGGCACATTTTGAGGAACATAACCTATGGCATTCAGCTTAGCATGGGTTCCATAAACAGCATGCTTGTAACATGCAACTTCTGGAGGTGATTAATGATTTTCAATTGATGGCGGATATTAGTATTTATTTGATTGTATTTATATTGATTTTTCCAAAGCATCTGACAAAATTTCCATCCCATATCTGATGAAGAATTGTCAACCATGTGGTATTGGCCCACAAACTGAAGCATGGATAACAGATTATCCTTACAAATAGAACCCAAGAGGTTGCAGTAGGTGATGCTCTGTCATCACCCATGTCTGTCATAAGTGGAGTTCTGCAAGGTAGTTGTCTTGGGCTGGTACTCTTTTGTCTTTTTATCAATGATTTGTGCCATGAGTTGTTAGTAATTCAACCTTAAAAATGTTTGCAGATGATGTGAAAGTTTACAGGTCAGTCATGAATTAACATGAGATTGGTTTACTTCAAGAGGATTTGGTTGCTCTGCACTGGTTGTGTATGGCAAACTCTAATAACAAAACCAAGTGCAATGCTGTGCACTATTTGTGTAGACTCCCTCAACATTACCATTTCTTTGTTGATGGTAAATCAATTTCAAGTGTTATGTTCAAGACCTTGGGTTTGCTTTAATTGAAGTCTCAAATTTGATAAACATGTATCAGATATCACCCATAAGGCAAATTACCAATTACTATGTCTAAAGCATACATTTTCTAAGTTTAATCTTTGTTCATTGATTTCACTTCATGTATCCACTGTATGTCCAATACTTGAATATTGCTCATCAGTATGTAATCCCCTTAATAAGAGAAATAGAGAGAGGGTTGAGAAAGTGCAATGTAGGGCCACCAAACTCATACCTTACCTGAAAGACCTACCTTACCACCAAAGAATGCAGAGACCACAGTTGCCTGGTCTTCAGTTCCGACGTGATAGAGACGACCTAATAAATACCATCCGTATTGTTAGGAACATTGATAATACCACCCAACTCACTTCTTCATTTTTACAGAATACAGTAGTACCCGTCAACACCAACACAAAATATACCCACAATGTTCACAGAAAACATTAGGCCAAAACTCTTTATCTAGCCAAGTGTGGAAGACTTGGAATGCGCTTCTATTGGAAACAGTTGTGACTATTATGGTCCAGTCTTTCAAATGTAGTTAAGCCTCTACAGATTTTCATGCCAGGTCTTATTACAATCTGTTTTGAGAATATTTTTATTTTTCATATTAACTGTTTTGTGACCTGTATGTTTTCATAGTGTGTTATTTTTCATAGAATTATATGTGTGTATTATGTTGTCAGCATTGTCATAAACTTATTTATAATATTTAGTGTGACAAGCTTGATAAAGCTTACCGTATTTTGGTATTAATAAATAAATACAAGAATTAATCCAGGATCATAAAAGCATAGTTCTGGGTAATTTTAATACCCATAGCTATCTATGGGAAGATACTAATCAATCAAAAGCATAGGAGAAATAGGGGAAAGCATAGAGAAAGCAATTCCAGATCTGAATTTAAAAATTATTTCACCGTATGGTCTAAAAACACTTTACAACCCAAAAGAAAGAAAATGTTTGGAACAAAACACTCTCAAATAGCCCCACCTGAGTTTTTGACAAAAACCAATATTAAGATGATTCAAGAGTTGCAAATGTGCACCTGTAAAATTCTCACTTCCATTGGAGATGTTTAATATACTCCTAGCAACATACAAATTCCAACATTGCAGAGCAAACTGGACAGTTTTCAAATGGTTTCTAGAGGAAGAACACTACTTAGAATTAGATAGACTACCTAGTTTCTTTAATAGGACCCAAACCTTGACTAATAAACTCCTAGCTGCAGAAAAAGCAATACCCATAAAGTCATTTCAACATTCTTTAAGATCTTACTTTTGGAAACCAAAGATATGGTAGAATAGTGTCACAGAAGCTGAAGTAAAAGAAAAGAAAAAAAAAATAAGAAACCATTTCTGCAAAACAGAGGCAAAAGCCCACAAAGTCATGGAAATTGTTAAAAGACAAGCAAGATCAAGACTACTTACAATTAGATAGACTACCTAGTTTCTTTAATAGGACCCAAACCTTGACTAATAAACTCCTAGCTGCAGAAAAAGCAATACCCATAAAGTCATTTCAACAGTCTTTAAGATCTTACTTTTGGAAACCAAAGATATGGTAGAATAGTGTCACAGAAGCTGAAGTAAAAGAAAAAAAAAAAATAAGAAACCATTTCTGCAAAACAGAGGCAAAAGCCCAAAAAAGTCATGGAAATTGTTAAAAGACAAGCAAGATAAATCTTTTTGAAAATCTAGATGCATATACCATATAGCCAAAGTATATCTTTTTATTAGAGGAATAGATGGCAAGGAGGATAAACTAGAAAAAGTTTTAACCTTTGAAATAAATGGTTTTTCAATTCAAGTTGACGAGCATAAAGCAGATGATCTCTCTGGCATTACCAAAAACACAAAGTCTAAACACCAATTGGTTATTCATTAGTCTGCAAATTATATGGAAAAACACAGCACAAAGAGATACTGAGAAGACAAAGAGAAGAGAAAGAGAAACCCTTTCTCAATAAATGAATTAAAGATCACCTTTTATTCAGTAATTATAAAATCATTACTGGGAGAAGATGAAATAGGATACACCTGGACAAAGAAAGCAAAGGAGAAGCTCCACCAAAACTTGCTATTACTGTAGAATGAACTATGGCAGAAAGGGGATTTTCCAAGTGTTTGGAAACAGGTTACTATTAAGCCAATTAAGAAAAAAGGTAAAACTCCAGAAAACCCTCTTTTTACTGACATGCATCTCTACTCCTAATTCCTAAATTGCAACAAAGACCACATTTCCTTTCCATCATAAACATCAACAACAAGAAGGACAATAGGGAGTTCTTTTTGCAAGGCAGTGGAATTCTATATTTGAATGAATATTTCATTTATTTTATTAGTTTAGGCAAAAAATATGCTAACATTATTAACCAACAAAAGTTTTGGAATCTCGCAGAATTGAAAATCTTATTTCCAAGTCCTTAAGATTCAGATTACATTTAAATGCCTGGAAAAGAGCAATTTGTTCATACATTGCAATTCAACACATTAATACACATTATTAAGGACAAAAAACAAAAAAGACAATATTTTGTCTGAAACAAAATCTTTAGAAAAATTGTTATTTGAAAGTCTTTCCTCTGTTGATTTTTGTCAGGTTGCTAGATTGGAAAGTAATTTGTTTAGTCATGATTTTTGCTTGTCAAAGGAACAATGTGTGAAAAAATTGGAAAATCTACAATATGAATCTTAAATAAATATCTATGTTTATTCTCCAAGATTCACTCCTGGACCATCTATTGTTAATCTCTCTTCTAAAACCCTTGAACCTTAGGAAATCCAAACTCTTGAAAAAAGGTCCAAAATTCTCTTTTCTACCAAAAAAATTTCCTGTGGCAGATTTAGTTTCCTCTAGAGTCCTCTCTTCACAAATATTATACATCTGTTTCTAATCCAGACGAAGTTTGGGCTTGTTTTTTTAAACCAGCAAATTTGCAGGACCAAAAAATATTATCTAATCTCTGTAATGGCCTGTCTATTAACTTAACTAAAGCAGATAAAAGTAATTCTCTTGTTGTCATGAATATGACAGATTATTAAAAAAAAATTATTCACATGTAAATGTCAAAACAACATATAAAACGATAACCTAGAATCATACTGATCAGTTTGCTAATAGGCTAAGATTATAAATTAATTAAAGAATCTAAAACAGAATGGTAAATCACCCCAGAATTATACAATAAAGTTTTTTTTTTCTGTGGCAGCTTTTGTCCAATAATTCATGGTTTACCAAAGTTACATAAGCAAGGCCCTCCCTTAAGGTTTATCGTAGCTTGTACGAAAGCGCCCACACCCAAAATTGGAAAATGGCTATATACAACCTTTAAACCTTTGCTTTATTCTCAAAAATCATCTAAGTATTTCGGTTGATTTAGTCAAAAAACGCAAGTATATCATAAAACACAATAGTCAGTAGGTTTGACATTGTTTCTATGTATACAAACATTGATCTGGTAGTATCTGAGCAATTATTAAGCAATAAAATGGAAGAAAATTATCATTTGATCAAAGTTTCAACAACAAGAATAGATCACAAGGTTTTAATGACCTTAGTTAAACTCTGTAATATCTTTTCAATGTATTTTCAGATCCGTAATTTTTTTTTTATCAGCAAATAAAGAGTCTGTGAGCACCTCTCTTGGTGTTACTGTCAAATATTTATGTGGAACACCTTGAAAATTGGGTGTTAAATTCATATTTCTTGAAAACATATTTATTGGGGATATTGCATGGACGACGTAATATCACTTTGGAATTATGGGGAAATGAGCTTAGTTTTTTTTTAGATATCCTGAATATATGTGATAGAAATTTACAGTTTACCTTAGAAATTGAAATTGCAAATAAAATACCATTCCTAGATGTGTTAATTATTTGTAGCTTTGATAAACTCGATTTCACAATTTACAAAAAACCAACGCAAAACAATAAATATGGTCATTTTAAATCAAATCACCCCCCTCACGCTAAAAGATCTGTCGTAACCTCTCTCGTCGATCGTACCCTAAACATTTGCTCTGATTCCCACATTTCAGCAGAACTAAAATTTTATCAGGGACATGCTTTTTGGAAACAGGTTTCCCATTTTACTTATTAACAATACAATTAGCCAAAGACTGAAACGACACTCCCGTAAAATCAATGGTATTTTACCATGTGAGAATCCTGATAAGCTATCAAATATAATCTACCTCCCATACATCCCAAAAATCACTACGAGTTTAAAAAAAGTTTGCACACGAAATTATCTGTATGTAGTTTTTTAGTAATCATTTCAGATTAATGAATTTCCTAAACTCTGGTAAAGATAAAACCCCAGTTACTCGCCAAAGAGGGGCGTGTCAAATACCATGTGACTGTGGCAAATACTTTGTAGGTAGAACCAATCAGAATTTAGAGAAAACGCCTATAACAGCATAAAGATGATATCACCATAGCTTTAAATTCTAATAGTGCTAATGCTTCTTGTGATTCTGCTTTAAGCAACCATGTTTTTGATAACCCCAGCCACAAAATACTTTTTGAAGAATCTGCCCTTATTAGCAATGACCTAGACATAAAACAGGTTGTTCGAGAAGCATTTGAAATGATATTTAAGCTAAATAATAATATTTCCTTAAATAGGGATTTAGGGGAAGACTCACTAAATGCTCTATACACAAATTTAATTAAAAACAATTTTACAAAATATATCAAAAAACCAGTAGACACTAACACAGAACCAGTTACAAAAAGATCTTCAAGAGTAGCTGCCAAAAAGGCAAGATTAGCAGTGAAAGCATATTTTTCATTAATTTTCTTTCACTTTAATGAATTGCCTTGTTTCACCTCACTTTATTTATCAGTCCAATTTGAACTTCACTGAAGTAAGGATGCTGCGACTGTTTAAAATTTTTCATTTTAGTTTTAATGGTTGTATATTATTTTAAGTCTCTTTTTCTTTTATATTTTTATGTTTTGCTGAGGATGGCCCTTGGACATAGGGTCGAAATATTCATTGAAATCAGTTATAGTCAAAACCCATTTTTCCAACAAGCTAAAAATCTGGGTTGGAATCTAATTTCATTGAACATGTTCAGCTTGATATCTGTCAGAACCGCCCACATCTGCAGTGGCAAACAGGGAAAAATTTCTGTAGCCTACCTGTATCTGAATATAATGTTGCATAGTACAAGGAGAAACATTTAATTGCCACAAGATAATGAACACATTTAATATGCATTCAACGTTTAATATACTATAAGGATGCTAAAGGTTTAATTCTATTTAAATACATAAAATTGAAAAAGTAAAATTATTTTTTATAATAAATAGAATTGAATAAGTAAAATTTGAATAATGTAATTTTTATTTTCATTTCAATGCTGTAATAACTGGAAAAGGGAATATTCGTAATATAACTCGCTTTCAATGAAACGCCAATGACGCAATAGGCTCTAGATTTATACAGTTAGGGAAGGAGGCATTAGCTAAATCTTGTTTGTAGTGAAAATAAATTTGTCGTGAACGGTTTTAGAAGAAATAAGATTAAACTAAATATTTGATATATGATATCAGCTACTGAGAACCCCATCATTTCAAAATTTAATTTTACTGTAATTTTATTTTTGTTTTCAATGTTTTAATAAGAATGTAAGAAAATATTTTTAATGTAATTCATTTTCAGTAAAGCGCCAATGACGTAGTAGGTTTTATACTTTTACAGTTAGGGAAGGAAGCAGTGCTCATACTCTTGTTTGTAGTGATTTTTGTTCGTTTCAATCTTGATTTGCACATTTAATTAAAGCTTTATTCGTTTTAAGATTTATTTTTTCATTTATATTAGTACATGTTGTATGTTTGTTTGCTTTGATTGTTTATTTAATTTCTGTTCCTTTTGGGTTTTATTTATGCTACAATAGTAATTTTTTTTTCGTCTTAAGCTTGATTTGCATGTTCAATTTTAGCTTCACTCGTTTTAAGATTTATTTATTCATTTATATTAGTACAACAAAAGAATAAAAACGAAAGCAATATCAAACCAGAAGAATGGAACAACAAGAACAGTGCAAGAAGAGATAAGAAAATTAGAGACAATATTTTTTCAAGAAGAAAACCAAAAAATTGACCCCTCCCTCCCCCTCCCGCACAAAAAAAGCAAACTAAATTTATTTAAGCCACTCCAACCACGTAATAAAAGACAAGTCTAATGCAGTTTGGATTTTAATTACTTTTAGTTTTTTTGACAAGCAATTCTGATTTTCCCCTTCTCTTCTTCACTTGATTAGTTACAGTTACTTTTTCCTATTTTTAGACATTTCTGTTCTTTTCTGGTTTTTATCGGCATTGAGCATGCCTCGTTTGACGCATTTAAAGATACTAGCGGTCTTTTTTTTTATCTTTCCTTGTTCTTTTTCGGTGGGTGGTGTTTACCCCCTCCCCGGAAAATGCATCCCTCAGAAAATAACCCCCTGCAGAAAATATTCCCCCCGGAAAAAATGGGAGTAGGACTCATGATAAATAAGGAAGCTGCTAGGTCTTGTTAAGGTTGGGAAGGTATTAATAATATGAATAATATTCGCTCATTAAGTGACTAAAAGGTTCAGGGTATTAGTTAGGGTAGTATATGCCCCTGTAGAGCCGACTGTTGGAGATACTAGTGATTCTGATGAATTTTACTCAGAGTTAAAGAAGCAAATAGACAGGGTCCTAGGTATACATATGGTGTTATATTAGATTTTAAAGCTCAGATCGGTAGAATAGATGGTATCATAGCCTAGGTAAACTTGGTGTAGGAAAAGAAAACAGCAATGGCTACAGACAGTTGCAATTTCGTAGGTAGACCGATCTAGTTATAACAAATACGGTGTTTGGTTATAAAATGGTCCATAAGTTAACATGATGGTAAGATGGTCATATGATGGTAAGATAGCAAACCTTATTGATTATGTTATTGTAAACTAAAGACTGGCAGGTTCAATACAAGATACTAGGGTATATAGGAGTGTTGTTATTGATGTTAAATGTAAAGATCACCATCTGGTAGCGTCTAGGGTTAATTTAAAGTTAAAAATTTCGGAACGGTAACTACCTCCCGGGAAGTTATAATGTTAGTAGACTCCAGAATGAGAATTTGAGAGAAAATTTTCAGCAACAGTTTAACACTATACTGGAGAGTTTAAAATTTGACAATGTGGAAGATGGATGGAATAAATTTAGTAAAACAATTTGTGAAGTTGCTGATGGTGTCTTAGGGAAGAAAGTTAGGACTGCAGCTAGGAGTATTAATAAAAAAGCTTTTATTATTAATAGAGAGGAGAAGGGGCTTGTGCAAGAATTATCTGAGTGATAGATCATATGAAAACAAAAGGAATGTAAAGAAAGTGGAGAAAACATTAAAATATGAATTAAGGAGGTGCAAAGTGGAGGCCATGGATAAAATTGCCGAGGATCTGGAAGATGAAGCTAGACGGTATGTAAGTAAAATATTGCACTGGCGTGTTAATAAATTGACAGGGAGTAGTCAATCTGGACTTTTTTGAGTTAAAGATAGGACAGGACCACAATTAGTGATAAGGAAAGAGTTAAAGAGAGATAGGAAGAACATTTTGAGAATGTGCTAAGCCGAGATAGAGTTGCAGGAAAAGATATAGAAGAAAATGAAAAGTTTGTGATACCTTGGATGTGAAGGAAGATTCGTTTTGTGAGGAAGAATTAGCGACAGTACTAAAAGGTTTAAAAAATAATAAGGTTTTAGGTGCGGATAGTTGGGTAAATTAGTTTCTTAAATATTGCGGCTCTGAGGTTAGAAGTAAGTTATTGAAGATTATGAGTATGAGTTTTGAAAAAGGGGAAGTACCTAGCGATTTTAGGAAAACCCTAATTAAACCACTGTATAACAAAGGTGATAAGAGTGAGTTTAATAATTATTGAGGTATTAGTCTGGTCTCTTTAGGCAGCTAATTACTTAGTAATATGATACTTTTTAGACTGAGAGATGCTGTAGACAAAGTTTTAAGAGAAGAACAGTACGGTTTTAGAGGATGTATTGACCAAATTTTCACTCTTAGGTTAATAATTAACAAGTGCCTGGGTTAGCAAACACCTTTAGTCCTCAGTTTTATAGATTATGAACAAGTGTTTGATTCTGTTGATAGAAGTACTCTAGTAAAGGTTTTATCCTTGTATGGTATCCCCCTTTATATGGATCATTTCGATGGATTTTGTCTTAAGAAAGACAGGAAAGGCAATGGGAGACCTTGGAATCAAATAGAGAGGAAAAAATCTCCTGGAGTTAGATTATGCTGATGATTCAAGCATCCTAGATGAAAGTTTGAGCAAAATCAATGAACTATTAGAGGTTTTGCGAGTTCCTGGGTGCTAGAATAGGTTTGAAAATAAACGTTAAGAAGACTCAGTCACTAAGGCTAGGAATAAGTGAAGATGAAAAGGTGACCTTGGGTAACGAAAAAATTGATCAGGTGGACAGCTTCACTTACCTTGGCAGTATTATTAGTAAAGACGGTGGGAGCGGTGAAGATGCTAAAAGTAGAATAGCCAAGGCTCAGGGTGTTTTTCACAGTTAAAATAAGTTTTGAGGAACAGGAAGATACGTCTGCAAACCAAGATTAGAATATTGGAAGCTACAGTGTTGACAGTGGTCAAATAGGGCCTGGAAGCATGGGCACTTGGAAAAGCGGATGGAGATTTGCTAGATATTTTCCAGAGAAATTGTTTAAGGATTGTTCTGGGTGCCCGACTGACTGATCGTATTTCAAACAGTAGGCTGTTCGAAAAATGTGATCCAATCCCGCTTTCAAGGGCTATAGTGAGAGAAAGGCTGAGATGGCTGGAACACATTCTGTGGTTGAAGGATGATAGACTGCCAAAGTTTGTCGTTTTCGGCCAACCTCTAGGATTAAACGGAAAGCAAATCGTCCGTGGTCGGGGTGGGAGGATGTTATAAAGAAAGCTTTAAAGGAAATCGGAACTTCCTGGGAGGGTATAAATAGGCGGTCTTTGAATAGATTGGGATGGAGGAGGAGCGTGCGTAGCTGTGTTGGCCTCGGCGGCTTGATGCAGTGATGAGTTGTTTGTAGTAGTAGTAGTAGTAGTATGGAATATTATAAATATTTTAATAATAAATACTAAATTATTGAAAACGTCAGTGTCGGCCCGGAAGTATTATGGTTTCTGCCAATTTTTCATGTGAAGATGTTCAGGCGGAATAATCCGGAGGCTATTTTCCGCGTGTTTTGATTTCTGGGAAATAATTTCCACAGAAGGGGGCATTTCTGGAATGATCGAGAAACCGATTAGAGATTAAAGTTGTATTCAAATGAAAGAAGGCTAAGGAGAATTTTTCAGACTGAATCGTCTGTAAGCAATTTTACAGCGAGGGGGGATTCTCAGCGAGGATGGAACTGCCTGGAGGGAATTTGACGGGGGAAGGTTGACTTTATGTTCGATGTAGTTTCAGCGAATGAATTTTCCGTGAGGGGGAAGGTTGCCCCCTCAATATATGAAGGATTGCCCTCTACTTAATACCTTGCTCTTTACGCTAAAATTTGACTGTTTGTCCCATTTTTTTAATTGTGTTTACAGAAACACGGTTTTTTTTAAAAATTAGAATAGGAAGCTTTTTTAAAAGTGCTAACAGCTTTAGTGCAAAGAGCAAGGTAACTAGAAGGGGCAATCCTTCATATACGGAATAAGTCTTCCAAAATTAATATGCAATTTTGTTTAATGTTGTTATGTACGGTGAGCCAAATTCTAACCTGCATTAGTTGAAAAACGTTCAGAAATTAAATAAAAATCAAACAAGTTTTTTTTTAACTGAAAGTAAATTGAAACTTAATGCGAACAGAAATTATTCCGTACATGAAAGGGGATGTCCCCTCCTCAACGCCTCGCTCTTGGCACTGAAGTTTTTATTATTTTAAAAAGTACCTTTGTGACAAAGAGTTAAACTTTAATGTAAAGAGTGAGGCGTTGAAGAGGGAACAGCACTGTTCATATGCGGAATAACTTCTATTCGTTTTAAGTTTTAGTGTCGCTCCTTACTTTCAGTTATTAAACTTGTTTTTTTCATGTAATTCAAAAAAGAAAAGCCTATTGCTTACGCATAGCATTTGTTATTGGGAAGTACAGAGACATTTATTGGGAGGTGAATTTTCTCTGGAAGAATTTTCGGTGGTGGGGTGTGAGGGTGGGGGATGTCCCCTCTTAAATACTTTGCTCTTTACGCTAAAGTATGACTTTGTATCCCAATCCTTTACGAAACTCAAGATTCGTTAAGTTAGAATAAGATACTTTTTTAAAATTTCTAAATAACGTTAGCGTGAAGAGTGAGGTATTGTGGAGGGGGTATCCTATTCATTTAGGTAATAATTTTTGTTTGTTTAAGTTCTAATGTTGATCCTTACTTTTACTTGAAAATAGCCAGTAGGCCTAGTTTATTTTTCTTTATCCGGAGGCTGAGCCCGTGTATTTTCAAATCTAAATTTTTCTGGTAAGCATTTATGTCATAAAAGCTTGTTTTTATATTATTCAATGTCATGTGAAAAAATTGTGCAAAATGCAAGTTAATTACAATTTTTTATACTTAAATTTTGCAAACCAAATATTTAATTGATTTTAGCAAAAAAAAAAAAAAAAAAAAAAAATGATCAGAGATATAACAAATATAAAAAGTGAATACATCGATATATTGTTTAGTCAATTTATAGGCCAACAATTCCAATTAAAAGCGAATGATCTCATGGTAAAAATCATCTAATAACGGACCTGAAGTTAAACAGTAGTGCGCTTTGGTTGCATGAAGTAATTGCCTATATGCAGTTAGACAGCCTCTGCATTCACTTTTTGAACGTAGCGTTAACGAGCGATACGAGGGTAGAATGTGACGTAAATTATGCTAATAATGTACAAATATTTCCTGAGGTTCTGACTATAACCGAAATATAGAATTCCACTGTCTTGCGAAAAGATTTCCCTTTTGCTCTTTTTGTTGTTGATGTTTAATCCTAGTTCCTGGGAAAATAATGGAAAAGATCAAGGAGGCACACTTGTGCCTCTATAAAGAGGCGACCCACCACAATGTTAAGCGATTTCCGGTCCTAGCGGTTGCAGAGAGACAGCGGTAATCGCATTTTGTAGCCCAAGCTCAAACTAAGAAACGTGCAAAATTTCACCCCCCTCCGACTTTATCTTCATGGGTAAAAGTGGACCGGAAGTTTCGACCCTCCGACCACAGCCCCCCTTTGACGTTGTCCGATTGGGCTGAAATTTAGAGTTTAAGCTTTGCTAGGGCCTGGGAGCTTATCCTCGAAATTTCAGCTCAATCCGATCACTCCTTCCCTATTTTCCAAAAAAACAAATATAGCCACTTAAAGTTCATTTTTTTTCTTGTTATCCACGCCTACAGGCCACAGTTGGCAACTGATCCGGGTGAATGAGGACTCATTCGAAGCAGAATTCGACCTGTTAGGACCTTTTGATATTTTCAGACCGAAAAACTTATCCCCCGAATTTACATTTACGAAAAACCTCGTTTTCCTATAAGAGCCCATGTTAAATTTTCCCACCACAGCCCCCCTTTAACGTTGTCTGATCGAGCTGAAATTTAGAGGATAAGCTTTCCTGGGGCCTGGGAGCTTATCCTCGAAATTTCAGCTCAATCTGATCACTCCTTCCCTGTTTTCCAAAAACCAAATATCAAGTTTTGTGGGGATTTGCTTGCGTCAAAAATAGATTCCACATACTGAAAATACAATTACAATTGTGTCTCTGCAGTACAGCGGTCGATACTCCTGACTGTCAGGCGGAAGACCCGGTTTCGATTCCCCGTCAGAGGAAATTTTTATATACTGAATTTAAAGTTTAAAAAAGAAACTCAGTTTCTTCTTTAAATTATTTGAAAAAAATACGTTTTCTAAAGAGTTAAAGAGGCTGAGTTACAAGGTCGACCCTTAAAACACCCTGTCGAGAAAGAAAAGAATAATACACAATCATCTAACAGTTAGTCAAGCAATAATAAGTAATAAACTGTACAAAAACGTGCAGAAATTATTTGAAAAAAACTACGTTTTCTAAAGAGTTAAAGAGGATGAGTCACAAGTTCGAACCTTAAAACGTACTGGGATTAGAAGGTACAGTTGGGGGGCGGCAGCCTAGGGAATGCAGATGCTCAACTGAAGAGTCGGAATCTAATTTAAAAAAGTTGAATCTGAACTAAATGCTTTCTCAGAGACAATTTCCCTTCCAATATCAGCCAAAAACACGAAAGCAGCAATAATAGGCAGCGCAATAACGCTGCCGAAGTAAAGAACGATGTTGACAAAATGTTTTTTTTTCTTTTAGACCAGGGCACTTCGTATCGAAAGAGTTGTCGTAGATACTTCGAAAAGGGCTCATTCGATTGGAAATCGGAAGGGCTTGTGTCCTTTTTAATAGCCAAAAGTGATTGGAAGTCAACTAACACCCCTTCTATGCCCACCATTTTCCCAAACACATCCAATCGAAATTTTGAGATGGCCATTTTGTTCAACTAGTTAAATGTTCCGGAAATTATGTCTTTGATAAGGACACTCCCCCCAGAGCCTTCAAGGGTTGTAAGTTATGCCCTGGGGGCATATAAGGTTTTTGTAGAAAGTGTTCTCGTAAAAACTTCAAAAAGGGTTCATTTGAATGGAAATTCAAAGGCCTAGTGCCCTTTTATATAGTCAAAAGCGGTTGGAGGGCAACTAACCGCCCTCTGACGCACATCATTTCCCCAAACATATCCAATGAAAATTTTGAAATAGACATTTTGTTCAACATAATTTAAAGTTCTGGAAATTAGGTCATTAAAGCTGACACCCCCCCCCCCACAGCCCGCCGGGCAAGGGTTGTAAGGTATGCCCTGGGGCATGTAATGTTTTTGTAGAAAGCTTTGTCGTTAAAATTTCAAAAGGGGTTCATTCGTTTGGAAATTGAAAGGGCTAGCGCCCGCTTTAATAGTTGAAAGTGATTGGAGGGAAACTCACCCCCCTCTCACGCCCAACATTTCCCCAAACACTTCCAATCAAAATTTTAAGAGACATTTTGTTCAACGTAGTTGAAACTTCTGGAAATTAGGTCTTTGAGGATGAAAATCATCCCACAGCCCTCAGGGCAAGGGTTGTAAATTATGTCCTGAGGGCACATAAAGTTTTTATAGAAAGCGTTGTCGTAAAAACTTCAAAAAATAATCATTTGATTGGAAATTGAAAGGGCTATACCCTTCTTCATAGTTGAAGTGATTGGAGGGCAACTAAACCCCCTTTCTTGCCCAATATTTCCTCAAGCGCATGGAATCAAAATTTTGAGACATCCAGTTTGTTCAACATAGTTGAAAGTTCTGGAAATTAGGTCTTTGAGGATGACAACCACTCCACAGCCCTCAGGGCAAGGGCTGTAAGTTATACCCTGGGGGCATTTAAGGTTTTTATAGAAAGCGTTGTCGTAGAAACTTCAAAAAGGGTATGTCCTGAGGGCACATAAAGTTTTTATAGAAAGCGTTGTCGTAAAAACTTCAAAAAAGAATCATTCGATTGGAAATTGAGAGGGTTATACCCTTCTTCATAGTTGAAGTGACTGGCAGGCAACTAAACCCCCTTTCTTACCCACTATTTCCTCAAGCGCATGGAATCAAAATTTTGAGACATCCAGTTTGTTCAACGTAGTTGAAAGTTCTGGAAATTAGGTCTTTGAGGATGACAACCACTCCACAGCCCTCAGGGCAAGGGCTGTAAGTTATGCCGTGGGGGCATTTAAGGTTTTTATAGAAAGCGTTGTCGTAGAAACTTCAAAAAGGGTTCATTTTCAAAAAGGGCTTAAAAAGGGCTCAATAGAAATTAAAAGGGCTAGTGCTCTTTTTAATAGTCGAAAGTGATTGGAGAGACACTAACCACCCTCTCACACCTACCATTTCCCCAAATACGTTTAATCAAAATTTTGAGATAGACGTTTTGTTCAACGTTGCTGAAAGTTCTGGAAATTTTTTCTTGAGTATAAGAAACTCCCCACATCCCTCAAAGCAAGGGTTGTAAGTTATGCCCGTGGGCATATAATGTTTTTATAGATAGCGTTGTCGTAGAAACTTCCGAAAAGGCTCATTAAATTGGAAATTGAAACGGCTAGTGCCCTTTTTAATAGTCGAAAGTAATTGGAGGGTATCTAACCCCCCTCTCCCTCTCACACCCACCATTACCCCAAACCCATCTTATAAAAATTTTGAGAGAACCATTTTTTTCAATGTTGTTGAAAGTTCTGGAAATTATGTCTTTGAGGATGACACCCCCCCCCCCAAAGCCCTCAGGGCAAGAGTTTTAAACTATGCCCTTGGACCATATTAGGTTTTTATAGAAAGTGTTGTTTTAGAAACTTCAAAAAGGGCTCATTCAATTTGAAATTACAAGGGCTAGTGCCCTTTTTAATAGTAAGATAAGATAAGATAAGTTTTATTCTTCATTAAATACACATACAGTATTAAATTTTATTAATCCCTCAAAGGCTCATTGGCCTGTACAAAGAGGGAAGACATATGAATTACAAACACAGAGATAAAAAACAAAAGAAAATTTTAAAATGATCACCTACTCACATATGAAGGAGAAGAAAAGAAAATATAGATAAAATGGAAACTATAGAAAAAATTAGAATACATAAACTAAATTAATTAATTATATAGACTCAAAAAGAAAAATAATAAAAAAAAAAAAAAAAAAAAAAAAAATATTAATATAAGCCTGTAATGGTGCGAAAGCAATAAAATTTAACCCGTCTTCATGAATGCTACTCCTTAGTGAACTATACAAATTTAATCAAAAAATATTTATAGTCATACATGAGGCCTGGGAGTCATAGCGCAGACAATACCACCATAAAACAGAACTAAACATTCAGGGGAAATCAACACAAAAAAAAAAAAAAAAAAAAAACTATTCTGTTTGATTCTTAACTAAACGGTCCTTAAGAATCCTCTTGAAAGTGCCAAACGAGTGGCATTTCTGTACTGAAGAAGGCAGGGAGTTCCAAACCTGATGACAAGCGATGAGGGGATTGAAATCTGACCGCACAGTGGGAGTAGGATGAATGCAGATATTATGTGACGTACGAAGGTTATATAGAGCTGAATCAGAAATAAACTGAGTAGTTTTTTGAAGAGATTTTGGAAGATTGCCATGAAGCTGATGAAAAACAAAAGAAGCACAAGAAAGAATGTAGATAGACTGTAGATTTAGAAGCGGTCTAGGTGAAGAACGGTTGGTTTCAATAATCAGCCGCCTTGTTTTAACATATTTGAAAAAAAGCGACCGTAGTGTAGAAGGAAAAGTAGACATCCATACTATGGGGCAATAAGAGACATATGACTGGACAAGGCAGAAAAAAAAGCTTCAGAATAGATCCAGGAAAGGTGTGTTTAAGTTTTCGAATGACACCCAAACTCCGTGAGACCTTAACCCTAATCATGGCTATTTGGTGTCTAAACGAAAGGTTCTCATCAAGCAGGATACCAAGAAACCGGACCAACCGATTCTTTGGTCTACACAAGGAGCCTTGTGACACCTGAAGCTGTGTCAGTTGAGGGAAAGCTACTTCAATTCGAGAAAAAATAAGAAAAAATTTTTGACATCCAGAAAACTAAGAAGCCTGGATAGCATAGCCTTCTCAAAAATTTTGCTGAAAACAGATAGAAGAGAAATTGGCCTATAATTAGCAGGATCACTCCGGGACCCACCTTTATACAGCACTATAACCTTAGCTCGCTTGAGCGATTTAGGGAAAATTCCATTCCCGACAGACAGATTGACAAGCTTAGTCAATGGTGACAGAATAGCAGGAAGAACGGCACGGATAACCCTTGTAGGAATTCTATCTGGCCCTGAAGACGATGAACCTTTGAGCGCATTTACGATCTAACCTGCCTTAAGCTCGGAAACAGGGGTCAAGACCATTGACTTTAAACATGGGGGTGCAAGATAAGCTCTGAAATCGCAATGAGGAGTTGTAGAGCTCACAGACGAAGCAGTCGTTCTTCATATATTATCAAAATAATACGTAATCTCTATCAGTACATTTTAATAACCATGGAAAAATTTACCGTCAACTATCAGCGGTGTTTGAACTGAAGGCGGAGGGGGAGTAGGTTTAAGTACAGAATTAATAATTTTCCATGTCTTCCCAACATCCTTTCCACACTCAGAAAATTTCCTGTGATAATACTGAGACTTGGCCTTCCGACACAGATAATTAAGTAACTTCCTATAGGCCTTGAACCACTGATGATGAGAAGCAGATGACGAAGTCTTGTATAGTTTCCACAGATAATTTTTCCTTTTCCAGCTTTTATGGAGACCTGGAGTCATCCACGGATTCAGCAGTGCTATCCTTTTCGAGGTATGAGGCTTTGGATTCCGGTGGCAAACTTCTAGGATACCTTCTTTTACTGAATCATAAAAGAAATCAAAAGAGCGGTTAAAATCCGATTCAGAATCCAACTATCCCATGACTGATCAGTCAAACGAGATTTAAGTAGACTGATCTCACTGACACCAAAATGAACAAATGAGAGATTAGATGGTGAAACATTACGCTGCAATCGTTTAGCAGTCCTATATCGTAGCAGGGAAATGATCAGAAATATCACCAATCATCACCGAATTATCTAAGACATCTAGTGACGAAAAAATATTATCAATAAGTGATGCATGCATCTCAGTAACCCGGGTTGGTATACAAACTGAAGGTATAGTTCCCGCAGAAAGCATCATTGACAAAAAATCTGCAGCCGAAGCAGAATTTTGATCCAGCAGGTTAAGGTTGAAATCCCCCATAAGGATTAGTTCGCAAGGATGCTTTTGGACTAAGTCCAAAACCTCTTCTAGAATTTTCATAAACGAAGGAATAGATCCACTAGGGGATCTGTAAACCAAACCGACTACTAAATTCTTACAACCTGACTTAATCTCAATAGAAAGGGATTCAAAGATTCCTTCCTCATTTCTACTCAAATCACTTCGGAAATTATATACAAGATGATCGGAGGGCAAAAGTGATTGGAGGGCAATTAACCCCCTCTCACGCCACCATTTCCCCAAACACATCCAATCAAAATTTTGAAATAGTCATTTTGTTCAACATAGTTTAAAGTTCTGGAAATTATGTCTTTTAGGATAACAAAGGCCCCACATCCCTCAGGGATGTGGGGATATTGTAAGATATGCCCTGGGCGCATATAAGGTTTTTATAGTTAGTTTTGTCATAGAAACTTCAAAAGGGCTCATTCAATTGAAAATTGGAAAGGGCTAGTGCCCTTTTTAATAGTCGAAAGTGATTGAAGGGCAACTAACCCCCCTCTCACGCCCACCATTTCCCCAAACCCACCCAATCAAATTTTGAGATAGCCATATTTTCAACGTAGTTGAAAGTTCTGGAAATTATGTCTTTGAGGATGACACCCCCCAAGCCCTCAGTGCAAGGGCCTGTATGTTATGGCCTGAGGGCATATAAAGTTTTTATAGAAAGGGTTGTCGTAGAAACTTCAGAAAGGGCTCATTTGATTAGAAATTAAAAGGGCTTGTGCCCTTTTTAATAGTAGAAAGTGATTGGAGGGCAAATAACCCCCATCTCACACCCACCATTTCCCCAAACGCACCCGATAAAAATTTTTAGATGGCAATTTTTTTAACGTAGTTGAAAGTTCTGGAACTAAGGTCTTTGAGGATGACAACCGCCCCCCCCCCCACATTCCTTAGGGTAAGGGTTGTAAGCTATGCCTTGGGCATATAAGCTTTCTATAGAAAGCGCTGTTGCAGAAACTTCAAAATGGGCTCATTCGATTTAAAATTGAAGGGGCTAGTGCCTTTTTAATAGTCGAAAGTGATTGAAGGGCAACTAACCCCCCTCTCACGCCCACCTTTTCCCCAAACACATTCAATCAAAATTTTGAGATAGCCATTTTTTTCAACGTAGTTGAAAGTTCTGGAAATTAGGTATTTGAGGATGACAATCCGCCAAAAATTTTCAGGGCGACAGTTTTAATTTATGCCCTGAGGGCATATAAGGTTTTTATAGAAAATGTTGTCGTAGAAACTTCAAAAGGGGTTCATTAAATTGGGGCTTGGGAGGGCTAGTGCCCTTATTAGTAGTCCAAAGCTACCAAAAAAGAGGATCAGTCTTTTTCCCTGAAAAAGACTATGCCAATATAAAATGAAGAGAAATTAATTTAAAAAACTTTCCACAAAATAAGTTTTTCAAAAAAGTAAAGAACCCCATTAAACCAAAAATGAACAAAAATAGTATTAAATAATCTACCATTCATACAACTACCACAAATCAGTATCAATAAATAAATGAATCCCAAAGCAAACAGAAATTAAAATAAATAACAGAGTCAAACTCAAAACGAGCAGAAATTAATACGAGTAGGGTTATAAACCCCTATGCCTTCGAAAAGCCAGAATATAATTTGTACTTTTCTGAAAAAATTCTTTTAAGTGATTTCACTTTAAGAAATCGAAAATTTATTAAGATTTTAACGACTAAATATCAGCGTATCAGCTGATACGCGTATCAGCTACGCTTTTCAGCTAGACATTTTGTCTGCTGACATTTTGTCTAGACATCAAATGTCTAGCGTATCAGCTAGACATTTTTTGCACATTTTTTTTCAGTAAATTCATTTAAATTTTTGGTTTAATGGAGTTCTTTACTTTTGTTTAAAAAACTTGTTTTGTGGAAAAAGTTTTTTTTAATTAATCTTCTATAATAAACAAAAAGTCTGAATACCACAGCTTTACTTTAAAGGCTTATTAATTCAGCTTGAATTTAACTCTGTGATTTTAGGATTAACCGTGTATCAACGCCTCACTAGGAACGCTGAAGTCAAAGCTATGCAGTCTTGCGGGAAAAGAAAATCAATCATTCGACGACTTACTTCCTTCTTCGGGGCAAATTCTCCCAAAATTCTGCTGGATCTTTACAAGAGATTCATCAGATCAAATCTTGATTATGGATTGATAGTATGCATCAATTGCAGTAAAACTACCACAGTAACGCTAGAAACCCTTCAAAATATGTCTCTTAGAATTACTTTAGGGCTTCACTGCCACTCAGAGGGAGCTAAAGTTCTTAAACTACCCAGAATTTCTTTGATATATAAGCGAAGCTAAATGCTATCTGTAAAGTACTTAACAAAGATTCAAGCATACGGCTAAAAACACCCACTGTATTGGTTAACATTCGGAAAAATATGTTCCCAATCTTCAGGGAGAATTGGGATACTTTTATTTGCAATTGTCCAACCTGGCAAAATGATCATTTTTCTTTCCCTTGTCTGCCATTTCCTCCAGCATGGATGTTACTTCCTTTTAATGTATTCCTCCGACTAATTGCTGAAAAGAAACAAGATATCTCCAGAAATAACTGAAGCAGAATTCCAAAAGGTTAGAGTGACAATGCTCTACGATTTCGTGGAAATTTATACCGACGGCTCCGTATAGGCAGGTAAAGCAGATGTTTCCATAGTCATCCTCTAGTTACGCCTCCACATCTCGAAACTGCTTGCCAACGGTTCCTCTGTTTCTCACGACTAAAATAGCTGCAATATGCAAGGATCTTAAGCTAGTCTACGCAAACCCTCCTAAAAGAAAAAAGACCAGTTGTATTCTTAGAATTCCAATAATCCTTACAAATTATTAAGGAAATTGAATTTGAAGTCACAGACAGAAACATCCATCAGTTGCAAGAATTAATGATAGCCCTTGCCAAAGAGGGGATAGGACTATCTTTCTAATACCTCCCCGGTCACCAGGGAATACGTTTTAATGAAGAGGTTCGCAGATTGGTATGCCAAGAAATTCAGAGGTCTTCTTGAATCGGCCAAAACTCTGTATCTACCACACTTAGGGATTCACTTGACGCAGAAATTGCAATTTACTTCAATAAGGACCGTTGAAACTCATATCCAAAGACGATGGAGATAACCTGGCGTTTATGAGGATTAAGAGCCAAGCAATGAATCTCTGGAGGAAATAACACTTGTGGAACTTAAGCCTTTTCTGTTGCCAAGGCGTATCAACAGTCGAGACTATTCATCGTCTCCTGTTTGAGTCCCTAAATTCAAGAACTATCTCCTCCAAGCTTAAAAGAGTCACCAAGAAGTTGGGATTTGAGTAAGACATCAAGCTGTTGCTAGAAACAGACCTCCCAGCCCAGGAAGAGAGATGGACTATCAAGAAAATGATTGACTTCTCTTTGATTCTCAGTATTCTGTAAAAGATGTCTTTAAAACGGTAAGAAGAAAGATCGACAAGCAGAAGAAGGCGAGGGTTCTGTCGCAAGAGACGTAGGGGTACCTGCCGATTATTTACTCTTAAATTGCGATGGAAAAGTAGCAGGACCCTACGCTTCCCTTGTGTTACCCTTATTGAAAAGCCAAGTAGTTTCCTCCCCCCCGCCCTCCTTGAAAGAATAAAAATATTACCATGATGACCATGAAGTGTAAACCAGCGTTGATGACCCTTGCCTGATTGAATGTAATATGCTGACGTCTGCACAGTATACTCTGCATCGTAAACTGTTAAAGTGCTTCAAACACCACAAAATATCACCATCAGCTAAGAGTCTAGCTGACTATAGCTGCACACAGAGCACAGAACTCAGTGTTTATCTTCTTATATTTCAACTCCTAGAGTCAAAAGATTTACTGAAAGAAATCTGAGCAGATTCAATAAATAAGAAGCAACCTATTCAATCGTTCTGTTCAGCTCACAGAATGAAGCATAAGGAAAAGGGTGAATAGTCTTGACTGAAAAGCTCCGCCTACTGAAATAGAAGAAGAAGAAGAAGAAGAACGCTTTGAAATAAACTCTGCCAGTTGTCCTACTAAAATTGTACCACAAAAGATTAATTTGTGCAGTATAAACAGCAGGTTAAAAAATTACCAGAACAAGAAAATCATTTTTAATAAAACTAAAATTTGGAACAGATACCCAAAGTAAAAAAAAAAGAAGCAAAACTAAAATGCACCAGTACCTCTAAGTTGCACCAAAACCGGTACAAATGCACCACGTTGGCAATGCTGATGTTCACCCTGAAAGTAAATCAGCTGGAAGGATGCTCATTGACATCATGGGTCTTGCATAATTCAAGTTTTCTGAAAGTCCATTGTCTTATCTAGTCCATGCCTCTATTTTTCTTGCTTTATTTTAAGACTTTTCTTTTCACATCCTCGAACTGAAATTGCTTTTAAAGCTTTTTGAAGAGCTTAATGTGGAACTCTAGAACGTTGAACGATGTGATAACATGTGCAGGGAGAATCTATGGAATCCCAGTAAATTTTTGTCAAGAAACCCCATCATTCCCTGAAAAGTTTCGTAACAACAGTAAATAGTGAAAAAATCCGTGGCCCCAGATTGATAGTGAAAGTCTCGTAAAAACAGTAAATAGTGAAAAAATCTGTGGCCCCAGATTGATAGTGAAAGTTTCGTAAAAACAGTAAATAGTGAAAAAATCTGTGGCCCCAGATTGATATTTGTCATATAGCACATACCATGGTAACGTCTGTTGTTGGATTGCTATGAACGTTTATTTTTTATTGTTGCTTGAGTCAATGCTTTTACTAATGCTCATTTAAATAGGTAAATAAGAGACATTCCCTGATCTTGCTCAGTATAAATGGTTTCTTTGATCCCCAAAATTATGATCCATTTCAGTCAAAGGAAAAGAAGAAAACAGGTAAAAACCTGTGAAATTGTGAATTAGAACAGTTAGATATTATAAAAGTTTATTTTTTAAAAATCATTTTCATTTATTTTTAATTTCTGAGGAGTGTTAGTCTCAAATTAAAGTTGGTTTTGGTGAGTGTTGGGTTAAAGTTATCTCAAGCTAAAGTTAGGTTGGTGAGGGTTGTGGGGGAGTGTCCTCCTCAAAAACATATTTTCGATCTGAAAATCGACTGCGTTGAACAAAATAGCTATCTTAGAATTTGATTGGATGTGTTTGGGAGAATAATGGGCGTGGGGGGGGGCTATTTGCCCTCCGATAACTTTTGACCATTAAAAAGGGCACTAGAACTCTCGATTTTCAATCGAATGAGCCCCTTTTTCCCAAGGCAAGAACAAAATTTACACTTTACTGAAAAAAATATATATGTTTTACTTTTATAACTTTAATAAATTCAATAATATTAACATTTTGATTACTAAATATCAGTATATGTATTTTAAACTAACAATAAACATTAATTTGTATTTTTTCAGTAAAGTGCAAATTTTGTTCTGGCCTTCGGAAGGCATGGGGGTTTTGTGCCCAACTTATTTGAATTTCTGCTCGTTTTGAGTTTGGCTCGATTATTTATTGAGTTTGAGTTTGGCTCGGTTATTATGGAGTTCTTTACTTTTCTTTGAAAAAATTATTTTGTGGAAAAAGTTTTTTTAATTAATTTCTGTTCGTTTTATATTGATATAGTCTTTTAAGGGAAAAAGAAAATAACACTTTAAATCTTTTCGTTTTTTAAGACTTTATAGTTTAGCCTGCTATTTGTATGCTGGAGAAAAATTTTCAGCAATTTTTAACAGCATTAATCCTTTTAAAAATATGGACACAAATAGTACTGTTTAATTTAGTTTGGTACCTCCTCTAGTTGACCTGAACTGGGAAACTTAATACCATTCGCCAAAAAATCTGTTTACTTTCTTTGATAGCTTGGATACACTTACACTATTTTGATTGGGTTAAATGTTAAGAACAGAAGTAGCACCAAAGGTTTGAATATAATACCCTCACTCATTTTTGTAATGATGCCGGGATGCCTTATTTGGGATTAGCATTATAACAGTACATTTTGATTTAATCTTAAGGCAACATTTAGTTCTTAAACATAATAGGCAAATGGGAGGGTGGGCGTCTGAGGGTGGGAGTAGAAGGGGGATTAGTTGCCCTCCAATTACTTTCGACTTTCAACTTCTTCGATACGAAGTGCCCTTGTCTAAACAACAACAACAACAAAAAATATCAGTAATCACTTTCGTCCGTTAAAAAGGGTACTAGCCCTTTGAATTTCAAGTCGAATGAGCCTTTTTTCAAGTTTCTACGACAAAGATTTTAATATAAACCTTATATGCACCCAGGGCATAACTTATAACCTTTGACCTGAAGACTGTGGGAGGAGTGCTCTGCTCAAAGGTATAATTTCCAGAATTTTGAACTGCATGGAACAAAATGACTATCTCAAAATCTGTATTGGATGTGTTTGAGAAAATGGTGGGCGTGAGAGGGGTGTTAGTCGCTCTCCAATCACTTTCAACTATTAAAAAAGGGACTAGCCCTTTCAATTTCCAATTGAATGAGCCCTTTCGAAGTTTCTACGCTTTCAATAAAAACCTTATACATCCCCAGGGCATAGTTTACAACCCTTGCCCTAAGGGCTGTGGGGGGGGGGGTTGTCATCCTCAATGACCTAATTTACAGAACTTAAAACTACGTTAAATACAATGGCCATCTCAAAGTTTTGATTAGATGTGTTTGGGGAAAAGGTGGGCCTAAGAGGCAGGTTAGTTTCCCTCAAATCACTTTCGACTATTAAAAAGGGCACTAGCCCTTTGAATTTGCAATCGAATGAGCCTTTTTAAAGTTTCTATGACAACGCCTTCTTTAAAAAACCTTATATGCCCCAGGGCATAACTTACAACCCTTGCCCTAAGGGCTGTGGGGGACTTTCCTCAAGAACATAATTTCTATGTGGAAATCAAATACGCCGAACAAAATGGCTATCTCAAAATTTTGATTGGATGAGGTTCGGGACATGGTGGGCGTGGAAGGGGTGTTGGTCGCCTTCCAATCACTTTCAAATATTAAAAAGGGCACAAGCCACCCCAATATCCAATTGAATGAGCGCTTTTCAAAGTTTCTACGACAACTTCTTTGATACGAAGTGCCCTGCTCTAAAGGAAAAAAATAATATATAATACATTGTGCCAAGATCATTCTTATATGCCCCCAGGGCATAACTTAAACCCTTGCCCTGAGGGTTGTGGGAGAGTGTCCTCCTCTTTACTTAGTCCCCGTTTCTTTTCTCGCTCTCGAGTGTCCCCGTTCTTTACTTAGGCAGCGCGATCGCGCGGCCTATGATTTATGCAACAACTTTCTATATAAACCTTATATGCCCCCATGGCATAACTTACAACCCTTGCACTGAGGGCTCTGAGGGGATATCTTCCTAAAAGACCTAATTTCTAGAACCTTCAACTACGTTGAACAAAATGGATATCTCAACATTTTGATTGGATTGGCTTTGAAAAATGGTGGGCGTGACAGGGGTGTTAGTCGCTATCCAATCACTTTCAACTATTAAAAAAGGCACAAGCCCTTTCAATTTCCAATTGAATGAATTCTTTTGAAGTTTCTACGACAACGCTTTCAATAAAACCTTTATATGCCCCAGGGCAACTTACAACCCTTGCACTGAGGGCTCTAAGGTGGTTATCATCCTAAAAGTCAAAATTTCCAGAACTTTCAACTACGTTGAACAAAATGGATATCTCAAAATTTTAATTCGATGTGTTTGGGAAAATAGTGGGCATGAGAGGGGCGTAAGTTGCTATTCAATCACTTTCAACTATTAAAAAAGGCACTAGCCCTTTCAATTTCCAATTGAATGAGCCCTTTTGAAGTTTCTACGACAACGCTTTCAATAAAACTTTACATGCCCCAGGGCATAGCTTACAACCCTTGCACTGAGGGCTTTGAGGGGGTTATCACCCTAAAAGACAAAATGTTCAGAACTTTCGACTACGTTGAACAAAATGTATATCTCAAAATTTAATTCGATGTGTTTGGGAAAAGGGTGGGCATGAGAGGGGCGTTAGTCGCTATCCAATCACTTTCAACTATTAAAAAAGGCACTAGCCCTTTCAATTTCTAATTGAATGAGCCCTTTGAAGTTTCTACGACAACCCTTTCAATAAAAACTTTATATGTCCCCAGGACATAACTTACAACCCATGCCCCGAGGGCTGTGGGGGGAGGGCTTGTTATTCTTAAAGACCTAATTTCCAGAACTTTCAACTACGTTCAATAAAATGGCTATCTAAAAAATTTGATTGCATGTGTTTGGGGGAATGATGGGCGTGGGGGGAGGGGGCTAGTTGCCCTCCAATCACTTTCGACTATTAAAAAGGGTACTAGCCCTTTGAATTTCTAATCGAATGAGCCTGTTTTGTAGTTTCTACGACAGCGCCTTCTATAAAAACCTTATATTCCCCCAGGGCATAACTTAAAACCCTTGTCCTGAGGGCTCTGGGGGAGTTTCCTCCTCAAAAACATATTTTCTATCTGGAAATTGACTGCGCTGAACAAAATGGCTATCTCGAAATTTTGATTGGATGTGTTTGGGGAAATGGTGGGCGTGGGGGGGGGGCTAGTTGCCCTTCAATCACTTTCGACTATTAAAAAGGGCACTAGCCATTTGAATTTCCAATCGAATGAGTCTTTTTTGAAGTTTCTACGACAACGCCTTCTATAAAAAAACCTTATATGCCCCCAGAGCATAACTTAAAACCCTTGCCCTGAGGGTTGTGGGGGAGTGTCCTCCTCAAAAAATATTTTCTATCTGGAAATAAACTACGCTGAACAAAATGGCTATCTTAAAATTTTGATTGGACGTTTTTGGGGGAATGATGGGTGTAGGGGGGGGGTGCTAGTTGCCTCCAATCACTTTCGACTATTAAAAAGGGTACTAGCCCTTCCAATTTCCAATCGAATGAGCCTGTTTTGAAGTTTCTAGGACAACCCCTTCTATAAAAACCTTATATGCCCCCAGGGCATATCTTAAAACGCTTGCCTTGAGGGTTGTGGGGGAGTGTCCTCCTCAAAACATATTTTCTATCGGGAAATCAACTACGCTGAACAAAAATGTCTATCTCAAAATTTTGATTGGATGTGTTTGGGGGATTGGTGGGCTTGGGGGGGGGGATAGTTGCCCTCCAATCAGTTTCGACTATTAAAAAGGGTACTGGAACTCTCAATTTCCAATTGAATGAGTCCCTTTTGAAGTTTCTACGACGACCTTTTCCATATGAAGTGCCTTGCTCTAAAGGAAAAAATAATAAATAGAGTGCCAACATCGTTCTTATATACCCTCAGGGCATAACTTAAAACCCTTGCCCCGAGGGTTGTGGGGGAGTGTCCTCCTCAAAAACATATTTTCTATCTGGAAATCAACTACGCTGAACAAAATGGATATCTCAAAATTTTGATTGGATGTGTTTTGGGGGAATGTCTGGTGTGAGGGGGGGGGGCTTGTTGCCTTCCAATCACGTTTGACTACTAAAAAGGGCACTAGCCATTTCAATTTCCAATCCAATGAGTCCTTTTTCGAAATTTATTTGACAACTCCTTCGATACGAAGTGCCCGGATGGAGAAAAAAAAACAACATTGTGCCCACATCGTTCTTTACTTAGGCAGCGGTAGCGCGCTGCCTATGATAGTTCAAATGTCTTACAACAAAAACGCAGGGGTCAATACAGCCCCCCAAGGCCCGAGGGCAGGTGTTGTAAGTTATGCTCTGGGGGAATATATGGTTCTTATTGGATGCTCTTAAGGTATGCTCGTAAAACATTCAAAGATGACTGATTTGATTGGAAATTGAAAGCTCTAGTTCAGTTTTCTAGATTCGAAAGAGATTGGAGGGCAACTAGCCCCCCCCCCCTGCCCCCCGCCACGCCCCCTTTCCCCAAATTTATCCAATAAAAATTTTGAGATAGCCATTAAGTTAAAAATCGCTCAAAAGTCAGATAACAAAAACTCAGTTGTCGTCATAACCCTCCAGGACCCGGGTGCAGGCCTTGTAAGTTATGCCCTGGGGCATATATTGTTCGCATTAAAGGGATGCTCGTATAAACTTCAGAGAGGGCTCATTTGATTGGATATTGAAAGTTCGAGCTCGCATTTTAGTAGTCAAAAGACATCCGAGGGTAGCTAGCCCCCTCCCCTTCCCCCCCCCCCCATTTCTTCTTTTTCAAAACCCATTTGATGAGAATTTTGAGATAGACATTTTGTAAAAAATAGTTCAAATATCGGATAAGAAAAAATCCGGTGTCAATAGAACCCCCCAGGGCACAGGGGAAGAGCATGTATGGTTCTTATGAAAGGGATGCTCGTATAAACTTCATAGAGGGCTCATTTGATTGGAAATTGAAAGTTCTAGTTCACTCTGTCAGAGTCAAAAGAGTTAAACTAGCCCCCTCCCCCACGCTCTCTTTTTCCCCAAACCCGCCCGCTACAAATTTTGAGATAGCTAGCGTTTCGGAATTTGTTCAAAATTTAGATAACAAAAACAACCCCCCCCCCAGAGCCTGGGGGATAGGCGTTGTAAGTGTTTTCCAGGGGGTCCAGGGGGCGTATATGGTTCTTATGAAAGGGATGCTCGTATAAACTTCAGAGAGGGCTCATTTCATTGGAAATTGAAAGTTCTAGTTCAATTTGTAAGAGTTAAAAGATGTACGAGGGCAACTAGTCCCCCCCCACACACACACAACCTTTTTCCCCAAGCCCATCCAATAAAATCTTTATAATACCTATTTCATTAAAAATAGTTCAATGGTCAGATAAGAAAAATTCCTGTGTCCACGGAACCCGCCAGGGCCTGGAGGCAGGTTAATGAAAAATTTTGCCTTTTCAAAATGCCTTTTCAAAAACTAACCTGACAAGTATGTGTCCAATAGGAGAGTCATTCATACTCCTGCCATTTACCCGTGCCCCAGCCATTTTTCAGCAATTTTTAACAATATACACCATTTTAAAAATCTGGACACAAATAGTACTGTTTAACTTAGTTTCATACCTCCTCTAGTTGACCTGAAATGGAAAACTTGATACCATTCGCAAAAAAATCTGTTTACTTTCTTTGATAGCTTTGATACACTTACAATATTTTGATTTGGTTAAATTTTAAGAGCAGAAGTTGCCTCGAAAGTTTGAACATAATACCCTCAGTCGTTCTTGGGATACTGCTGAGATGCCTTATTGGGAATTAGCATTATAACAGTGCATGTTGATTTAATCTTAAGGCAACATTTAGTTTTTAAATGTATTGGGCAAATGGGTGGGTAGGAGTAGAAGGGGGATTAGTAGCCTTCCAATCACTTTTGACTATTAAAAAGGGCATTAGCTCTTTCTATTTTCAATCGAATGAGCCCCTTTCGAAGTTCCCGCGACAAATCCTTCAATCCGAAGTGCCCTGGTCTAAACAGCAACAAAAACAAAAAATATTACTAATCACTTTCGGCTGTTAAAAAGGGCACTAGCCCTTTGAATTTAAAATTGAATGAGCCCTTTTCTAAAGTTTCTACGACAACGTTTTCTATAAAAAAACTTATATGCCCCCAGGGCATAACTTAAAACCCTTGCCCTGAGGGCTGTAGCGGAGTATCCTACTCAAAAACATATTTTCTATCTATAAATCAACTACGCTGAACAAAATGGGTATCTCAAAATTTTTATTGAATGTGTTTGGGGGAATGATGGGCACGGGGGGGGCTAGTTGCCCTCCAATCACTGTAGACTATTAAAAAGGGCACTATACCTTTGAATTTCCAATTGAATGAGCCTTTTTTGAAGTTTTCTACAACAATGCTTTCTATAAAAACCTTATATGCCCCCGGGGCATAACTTAAAACCCTTGCCCCGAGGGTTGGGGGGGGAGAGTCCTCCTCAAAAAGATATTTTCTATCAGGAAATCAGCTACGCTGAACAAAATTGCTATCTCAAAATATAGATTGGATGTGTTTGGGGGAATGAGGGGCGTGGGGGGGGGGCTAGTTGCCCTCCTATCATTTTCGACTATTAAGAAGGGATCTAGACCTTTGAATTTCCAATCGAATGAGCTTGTTTTGAAGTTGCTATGACAACGCCTTCTATAAAACCTTATATGCCCCCAGGGCATAACTTAAAAGTCTTGCCTTGAGGGTTGTGGGGGAGTGTCCTCCGCAAAAACATATTTTCTATCTGGAAATCAGCTACGCTTAACAAAAGTGCTATCTCAAAATTTTGATTGGATGTATTTGGGGGAATAATGGGCGTGGGGGGAGGGGGGCTAGTTGCCCTCCAATCATTTTCGACTATTACAAAGGGCAATAACCCTTTGAATATCCAATCGAATAAGGCTTTTTTGAAGTTTCTACGACAACGCCTTCTATAAAAACCTTATATGCCCCAGGGCATAACTTAAAACCCTTGCCCCGAGTGTTGTTGAGGATTGTCCTCCTCAAAAAGATATTTTTATCTGGAAATCAACTACGCTGAACAAAATGGCTATCTCAAAATTTTGATTGGATGTGTTTGGGGGAATGATGCGCGTGGGGGGGGGGCTAGTTGCCCTCCAATCAGTTTCGACTATAAAAAAGAGTACTAGCCACTCCAATTTGCAATCGAATGAGCCCTTTTCGAACTTTCTACGACAACTCCTTCGATACGAAGTGCCCGGGTATGGAGAAAAAAACAACAAAAAAACAGCACATTGTACCCACATCGTTCTTTACTTAGGCCTATGATAGTTCAAAGATCTATGACAAGAACTCCTTTACGTATTGTCATTTCGTTAGAAATAGTTCAAAGGTCAGATAGGAAAAACTCCTGTGTCGACACATACCCCCCAGGGCCGGGGTAGGGGTTTTAAGTATTGCTCTGGGGGCATATATGGTTCTTATGGAAGGTATGCTCGTATAAACTTCAGAGAGGGCTCATTTGAATGGAAATTAAAAGTTGTAGTTCATTTTCTCAGAGTGAAAAAGGATCGGAGGGCAACTAGCCCCTCCCGCCTTCTACGCCTTTGGGTGTATCGGATGGACAAACCCATTCGATAAAAATTTCAGGTGACCATTTTGTTAAAAATAGTTCAACCATCAGATATTAAAAATCCGGGTTGAAACAACCCCCCAGGGCCCAGGGACTGGCGTTGAAAGTTATACTTTGGCGATATATATGGTTTTTATAGAAGGGATGCTCGTATAAACTTCAGAGAGGGCTCATTTGATTGAAAATATAAAGTTCTAGTTCACTTTGAAAGAGTCAAAAGAGACCGAAGCTTAATCTAGTCCCCCCATGCCCCTTTGCCCCAAACCCATCCGATAAAGATTTTGAGATAGCAATTTTATTAAAAATAGTCCGAACATCAGATAATAAAAAGTCCGAGTCTGACACAAATCCATTTTTTCACTTTGATATTGTTACTTTGATATCAGTTTTGATACTTTGATGAATATTTGATTATTATTTTTTTAAAGTTTGATTTTGAAATAAGAAATTTTTAAAAACTTGAAATTTTTTGCAATAAAAATATAACAGAAATCACTTAAAAAAAAACTTTCCGAAAAATGCTTTTTTAAAATAAAAGTAAATACCATTTTAAACTTAATCTCAGCAGATACAAATACCTTTTAAAATTCAAATTCAAAACGACCAGAAATTACTATTAAAGAATAAATGAAACCCAAAACGAACAGAAATCAAATAAACAATAATAGTATGCTTGATAATGACTTTCAAGTTGACCCTTATTTAATTAGAATAATTTCGTCTTTCCTCTCTAACAGAACGCAAGTCGTGAACTACCTGAATGTATATTCTGATCCCCTCCCAATTTATAATGGTGTGCCCCAAGGAACCCTCTTAGGTCCAATTTTATTTCTTACAATGATAAACAACCTTGGTGTTTATTTCCCGGATAGATGGAAATTCGTTGATGATCTAACTGTCTTAGAGACATGTTCCAAAAATTCTAAAAGCAACCCAATGTACATCTTGGAATCAATATCAGCCGAAGCTCTTACTGATGATATGAAAGTCAACCCTTTAAGTCAACTGTTCTTACTATTAATTTCCTTAAAACTCCTCCTTCTTTCTCCTGTCCAATCCCCCCTGAAATGTCCGTTACCACTATGAAATTACTGGGTGTTACCATCTCAAGCAACTTAAAATGGGATTGTCATATTAATGATATCTTACAACGTGCAAATGCCGTATTTTCCCTCCTTAAACTCCTTCAGAAATTTAAACGCCCTAAATCGCACTGTTTGAGGATTTTCTTTTCATTTGTACGCCCAACCCTTGAGTACGCCTGTCCTGTTCGGCATCCTGGCATTTCCATTAAATTGTCGGACAGAATAGAGGCAGTACAAAAAAGGTGCCTAAGAACTATCTTCAATGAGGGTAAAGTACCTTATATTTCCCTTCTTAGGAGAGCTAATCTTGTCACCCTTAAGAAAAGAAGAACAAAAATTACCTTGAGTTTTTCTAACAAAGGCCTTCATAACCATCGAACAACTCCCCTTTTTCCTTGTCAATATTCACCCCTTCAACCCCGCCTCCCACGTTCTATGTCAACAAAAATCCCCCTTCTTGCCCCAATAAGAGTTTGCACTGAAAGATATAGAAGAACTTTTATCCCTTACATAGTTGACATTTTCAACCACTGCATCTCCCCTGCCCCTCCCCCCCCCCCCCCTCACTCACTCTTTACCTCATAGTTATTAATTTTAATGCCCATTTTGCAAATTTGGAGGTTTTATATTTATGTTTGTTAGCCACCAACTAACTTATGTTTTTGTTTTTACCTTATCCCCTTGTTAATTTTACGAGTTTTTTTTTTGGGGGGGGGGGGCATTTTTGCTGACGACATTGGCCTTATAATTTTATGAGTTTACTTTTTTTTCGTTTTTAATGTTTTACGTATTTTACATTGACCCTTTTATAATTTTCTGTTGTTGTTTGATTGTTTGTTTTTGTAGTTCTTTTTTCGCTGTATTTGACGCTAAAGTGATAGCCATTTTTCAGCAATAAATCTTATCTTATCTTAATACAACAAGCAATAATATAAATGTATAAATAGATCTTAAAGCAAGTTATGCTTAGATTGAATATGAAAATCAAGCTTGAAACGAAAAAAAAATATTTTCCTATTGAAGTATAAATGAAACTTAAAACGAAAATTACTTAAACGACCAAACAATGCAAGCAGACATACAATAGCTATTACAGTAAATTAATAAATAAATCTTAACACCAGTGAAACTTGAATTCGATATGCACATAAAGCTTGAAATGAACAAAAATCACCACAAACAAGAATTTTGGTATGACCCCCTTCTCTCACTGTAAAATTCTGAAACCTACCGCGTCATTGGCGCTTTACTGAAAACTATATGCGTCTTGAACAGTCTTGGAAAGTATTAACAAAATCAAATTGAATATTTGATGTATAATGATATTAATTGTTGAAAGATCCATCAGTTCAAGAATTTATTTCACTGTAATTGTATTTTTATATTCAATACTGTAAGAACTGGAAAAGAAAATATGTGTAATATTATCCGTTTTCAGTTAAGCCCCAATGACTCAGTAGGTTTTTGGTTTTTATTTACAGTTAGGAAAGGAGGCAGTATCCAAGCACTTGTTTGTACGAAAACTATATTCGTCTTTAACAACCTTAAAAAAAGCTAATAAATTAAACTGAATATTTGATATATAATAATAATAATTGCTGAAAGTTCATCAGTTCAAAATGTTACTATAATTTTAATGTTTATTTTCAATATTAAGTACAAAAGAAAATATTTGTCATAAAATTGGTTTTCATGGCGCTTCACTTCACAATTTTACCGACTTATTTTTTATACCGAGTGAACGAACAATTGGGGGGGGGGGTTATAACATGGATTTTAATAAATATTTATGTAAATATAAATATATGTTTAAACATCTCTATATAAGCATAAATTTTAAGACATATATATTAAAATAACAATAGGGAAAAAAGCTCTAAAATTGATCTGAACACGTTAATCATAAACTAAAAATACTACACCTAAACCCTCCGATACTTTAAGCTTTTTCTCCCCCTTCTATGAAAACTCTTTCTTATGTGTTCAATTCAGTCCCCATGAGTTCTGGCAAGCCTTCCCCCCTCTCGGTTCTTTATAAACCTTAAACTGCGAAAAAAAACAGATATAAGGGTATGACAACAAGATTTTAATTCATTTCTATTTTTGCGCGGTGTAATGAAGCTAAGAAAAAAAAAATGCTAAACCCCCGCAACTACCAGATATGAATATTTTCAAAGTTGTATTGAAGTATATTATTCAGATCCTCTATAGAATTTGCAAGGTCAAGAATATTCAAATTCATATCTATTAAAATAGTGCAAGTTCATAAAAGGGTGCTTTTACAGACATTTGCAAGCTTCTAAGTTTGGCCTATCATGTTTTAATGACTAATTGATGCCACTTTGTATATATATTTGCTAAACTTCTAAGTTTGGCCCTATCATGTTTAAGTGACTAGTAGATGCCACTTTGTATATATATTGGCCTAGATTCTAAGTTTTGCCCTATCATTATCCAATGAGTAGTTGATTACTATTTTTATATATCTTGGCCAAGCTACTTAGTTTGGCCCTATCATGTTCTAATGACTAGTAGATGCCACTTTGTATATATATTGGCCAAGCTAATAAGTTTGGCCCTATCATGTTTTAATGACTAGTAGATGCCACTTTGTATATATATTGGCTAAACTTCTAAGTTTGGCCCTATCATGTTTTAATAGCTGCGTTTTTTTCGAAGTTCCGTGTTTCATGGTTCATGTTCCAAGTTTCATGTTCTAGCCCAAAAACGCAGTTTTTGTCGCTTTCGTGTTCTCTCTCCATGTTCCTGGTTGAACGTCTAAAAACGCATTTTAGGAAAAGTGGCAAAATATTCAAAACTGTGGAAACATGTGGAAAAATTCTGAGCTTTTTACTTGCCTGTTTTCTTGTACACATATGTTTCACCTTGTCCTCTATTCAAAAACACATATTCAGCAGGATCTATGTCCATTTTCTTCCCTTCGTTCTTATCCTTTCTTTTGTCATCTACAGATAACTTTTTTCTATCTGGATAGGGACCAATCGAACACGGAACACGCACAAAGAGCAAATTCCAAGTTTGAGGAAACAGACAGTCGAACAGGCAACATGATGTTTCGTGTTTCGCAAAAAAACGAAGTTTTGTTAAAACATGCTGTTACGTGTTTTGTCGAAAACTCAAAATTTTCAAAACACGATTAAACCACGGAACCAACCACCCAAAAAAAACGCCACTAATGAGTAATAGATGACTCTTTTTATAGAGATAGTCCAAGCTTAGAAGTAGTTTGGCCTATCATGTTCCAGTTAGTAGTAGATGACACTTTTTATATATATTGGCTGAAATTAGGTACTCTTCATAGATATGAGGTAATAGAACTTGATTTTGTTAAGAAAGGGAGAAAATTTGAAGAATTCATAGATCTTTCCTTTCCTATCATTAACACAGTGTTTTTTAAAGGATTTCCACATGTAATTTTTTTAGTTGGAGGAAGGAAGGTCTATGCTCCAGACGCATCAAAAGGGACTGTTCCTTCCCAGGTCTTCAAAAATACCTTCTTGTTATTTTTTTTTATTGAAAACTAGCTTTTCGTAATCTTTATTGAGAAAAAACAACAGCAAAATGGCCCCTCCTTGCATTTTGAAAATTTTAATGCTGGATCCCCTCCCCCTCATTTCCGTTATTCGATGCCCAGGATTTTCTCACTTGCTTCTATAAATTCCTCACCGGGTTAATGTCTTATGTGTACTGATTAAATTAAAGGGAATGAAAATATGATTTGAAAAAAAATATCCATTTATCACAGGGGGATCATCATCTCACCGTAGGCTCTGCATTGAAGATAGGGCTCCTTTTATTGTTCATTAAGTTAATTCAATGAATATCTGTTATATTGAAATACCTTTGTGAAGCTATTAATATAAATAACTTTGTTTTGTTTCTTTTCAGGCATAATTAAGTCTATAACTTTCACAGCCCTTAGATACAACGAAAAATGGTGGCCTTTTGATAGAACTCTACCTGTCACATTAAACTTGGTCCTCTTTGTAATAAGCAGTTCATTAACATTGTTCCATTTTTTGGCTTCATTGGCCCTTGGACCTGGTTATGTTCCTCCTCAATGGAAACCAGTAAGTTTTTAATTTCTCTATTAATGTTAACTGGGCCAAAGGGCCAAAAAACATTGGCCCTTTATTGGAGGTTTAACGTACGGAGGTCACCACTTTTAAAGGCAAAAATGGCGCAAAGAGTTGCTATGCCACATACTGGAGGGGGAGATCCCTCGTCGGCCCAGAATAGTGGGATTTCCGCGGTTACTCCAACGGTTCCGCATTTACTAGCGCGATTAGATAGTCCAGGGCCACATTTCAAAGCCGAGGGTTACCGATAATATTTTTGACTATCTCTTTAGACTCAACCTAGGCTGAAAAGTTAAAAGAGTACATAGTATAAGAAAAAGTCTTACTGTATTCAATTCTCGCTATACAAGAACTGATTTTAAAAAGGACACTTTCTTCCAGCCCGCTCCGCTAGCCGCGTGTCTGCGACGGGGTATGGGGTGGTGATGAATTTTTCTAGCCAATCCTAGGACTTACTAACTTACTGGTCAACCTCCCTAACTGCGCAATTTCTTACCTCGTGGTCTATTAAGCGACTACGCAATTAAGAGGACCCAAAATGGCGTCACAAAATAAAAGGAAAATTAATAATTATTACTCGGGGAAGGAAAACAATTAAGGGGTCAAAAGAAAGGAATCTGGGAGGGACATTTATCTGAGCAAACTGGGACCAAGGGTTCTAACACATCCCTCCTAAGATAAATGGCCCGCATCCCCGGTGGATTGGCTGGAAACTCAGACATAAAATAAATAACATTAAACTAAAAATCACTAAACTTGTATCTTCTCTCTTCCACCAGTGTCTGTACTTCCACCAGTGTCTGTACTTCCACCGCTTTCCTCAGGATTCGTCGTCATCCCCACGTCTCTATTGTAGAACCACCATGGTCTAGATTGTCTAACATCTATATTTGGTCTCGAAAATCGAAGTCCCCAAGAGTGGTAGAGATTCTATGTGCACGTCGCAATCCAACACAAAAATTTTCTTGTGCCCACGAATTCACAGGTCAGAGGAACTGAGAGTTGGTTCCATACCCTTCTGATAATTCCGGACAGAATACCAAATTGGATACGTAAGACTTTTAATCTTCAACTGTAGGAACAACCCCAAATCTCGGTAAAAAAGTAAATTGCCGCTTGGCATAATTTCAAATAGTCTAAGGCCGAAAATACAAAGGCCTGTGAAAACGAAAGGAGTTCAGGAAAATGAAGTAAGAATCTGAGCGAACCTTGAATCACTTTTTTCTGGGTCTTGTCCCCTAAAATAATTTAATGAATAATGCTTGGCGATGAGGGATGAAGATGAAATTGAAGACTGGAAAGACAACATTTCAGTAAAGGGATCACAACTTGTCCGCCAGTTGTGCATTGAGGAAAAGGGCAATATTTCACGTCCTCCCGCAGGGGATCTTCTTCAAGGAATTCCTCCCCCTCATAAAGGAACAAACCCTCTTTTGAGTTGATCAGACCAATATCAGATTCCTTCTCAAATTTCTTCGATCCAACCCAAAATTCAGTACCTTTCAATCTTTCCGTAACCCGTTGTTGACAAGTCAATTCTATGTCAGGATTATCTTAATTAGTTTCTCTTAATTTGTCATGGGTCTTCTCCTCCCATTAAGTTTTTCCGTTTTATTGTAATTTTGCAATTTTCACTGTGGGTCTAGGACCTCTTTGTCCCCCCCTATTATTTATTTTAGCTAGGCACAGCCTAGATAATTTTTTATTTTTCGCCACTGCAGGCTGAATCTCAAAATTTTTTCTCTTTTTTACACTCCTCTTTTCATCTCTACTTTTCTCAATTTTTTCGTTCGCGCAAAATAAAAAATAATTCTTAAATCTGATTTGGACTCCAGTGTCCACCATCTTTGACTGCATCACTTCATTGTAGCTCCGTTTAATATCTCTTTTCTCTCTTTTACCTCTCTTTATTTTTACCGCAGAAACAAATATTTCGTCATCAAATGGGAATTGAACTCCGACATTTGGTTCTTCATATTCTACTAAAATTTCTCGAACTTTCCGAGGAAAAGCGCGTACAATAAATTTCGTCCCCTTTTTTTCTGGTACAATCAGCGCTTCATTCTGGCCTGTACTTGTTAGCGTCTCATATTCATTAAAAGTGTTTTCAAATTTTCCATTTTCTGGAAATTTTCCCGAAAAATCATTCTCGCGCGTATTATTTCAATATTCTTTGGTCTTTTTACTTCTGCATCCCATTTTTGTGAATTATCAACATTTTGACCTCGCGTATCAAGTATTTCGTTTTTCCGACAGGGTGGCGTAGCCTCCCAATTTGTTTTATGGGCCGGTACACCTTTCCCCGTAGGCAACAAGGTATTGTGTTTTTCCGTCTTAGTGTAATTTTGTAATTTTCCCACTGTTAAAGAAGTCGCTTTTAAGGATAGGAGATTTCCGATTTCTCCAAAGTCTTCTCCTACTAAAACATTCACTACTAGCATAGGTACTAAGCCTACTCTTATCGTTTTTCTCTGGACCGTACCGTACTTCTTTACAATTTCTATTCTTTCCCAAGCAGACGGGCATTAGTGCTTATCTCCATAATAACATAATGTTGTAATATAATTTTTATGGTCTATTTCTGTCTTTTTAATTAGGTCCTTTCGCACAAAAGTTTGCTCACTCCCTGAGTCAATTACCATTTCGGTCAATTTTCCGTTTAATTTTCCTTCTATTTTATGTGATTTCACAAACTCGTCAATATTTCCTTGATTATGTGCTATAGCCCAATTCGTTCTTTTATAGGTTACTTTCTCATCTTTATTATGGCAGTTTTTAGAAAAAGGCTCCGACAAATAAATTTTTACCAGATTATCATCATTTTGACTATCAAGCATTTCTTTTTTCCGATAAGGCTGCGCAGCCTGCGCAGCGCAGCCATTTGTTTTATGGGCCGGTCCACCTTAAGTATCATGTTTTCCCGTAAAAGTGTTTAATGTCTGGTAATTTTCATTTTCTCTTGATTGATTCTTAGACAAATTATTATGGCTATCTGACATCCTAGAAGTTAGTTGTGATAAAATCTCACTTTCTGGAATTCCCCAGCGGGCTTCTACTTGACATCTTATGGTTCTTTTAAACTCTTTGTGATATCTGTATTCTGTCTCTCTAGCTATTTTGTCATTCTCCTTTTTTCGTTCTCTGGCTATTCTATCAGCCTCTTCCTTTCGTTCTCTGGCTATTCTATGAGCCTCTTCCTTTAGTTCTCTGGCTATTCTATCAGCCTCTTCCTTTTGTTCTCTGGCTATTCTATCAGCCTCTTCCTTTTGTTCTCTATCTACACTAATATTCTCTTCTCTCTGCTCTCTAGCTATCTTCTTTTTATCTATTTCTTGTCTATCTTTTGCAATTTTTTACATATGGGCCTGATGAAGTATTTCATTGGCTTGACTATCTTTTTCAATTTGATCTATCTCATCCTGTAATTTTTTCAAATACTCTAATTGCTTTCTGGATATTCTCTCTTTCTCTCTTTCTATTATGTCTTTCTCTCTTTCTTTTCTGTTTCACTCTCTATCTATTTTCGTTCTCTGGCTATCCTCTCTTTCTCCATGAAATTTAATAAATTCATTGACATTCCTTTACGGGCTTCAATTTTTTCCATACGAGCCTGATGATATATTTCATTGGCTTGTCTATCTTTTTCAATTTTGTCCATATGGGCCTGATGAAGTATTTCATTGGCTTGACTATCTTTTTCAATTGTATCTATCTCATCCTGTAATTTTTTCAAATACTCTAGGTGCTTTCTAGCTATTCTCTCTTTCTATTCTATCTTGCTCTCTTTCTTTTCTATCTCTCTCTCTTTCTATCTCTTTTCGTTCTCTGTCCGTATTGTCTCTTTCTTTATAGGCTACTCTAGTCCTTCCGTCCTCTTTTCTATTCTTTCTAATTTCATCTTTCTCAGCCTGCATTTTTTTCTTATATTCTCGGAACTCTCTCTCTAAGGCCTCCATATTAGCCTTTTTTTCTATTCTCCTACTTTTTCTATGGTCTTCACTCACCCTTTTCGGTCTTGAGTTAATCTCATCTCTATCCGACATAATTTCAAATTCCGTTAACTTCAAATTACCTCTTCAGTCTAAATTAAAATTCTTTTATCCATGTAACTTCCGGTCTCTCGTGAAAAATTGCTTTGACACACAGCAATTTTAGCCTTATATTTTAGAATACTAATTAGTTGCGCGGTATATTGATTCCTAAATTTTTCAATTATGATCTCACAAGGCACAGTCCAAAATAGATCTTGATAATTCTATTAATTGATTCTGTATTTTTTTCTCTTTATATGTAACCACAATAGGCTACTATCACCATGTAGGCTAACTCGACTAATCTCTTCGAAAACGCGGAATTCTTTTATTATCAACGCTGTTAAGTATTCCTGTTCTTGCTGCCACCACTTATTGGATGGGTGGGGGATTAGGGGGGTCACCACTTTTAAAGGCAAAAATGGCGGAAAGAGTGCTATGCCACTTACTGGAGGGGGAGATCCCTCGTCGGCCCAGAATAGTGTAATTTTCGCGGTTACTCCAACGGTTCCGTATCTACTAGTGTGATCGGATGGTCCAGGGCCACTTTTAACAGCCAAGGGTTACCGATAAGATTTCTAACTATCTCTTTAGACTCGACCTAGGCTGAAAAGTTAAAAGAGTACATAGTATAAGAAAAAGTCTTACTGTATTCAATTCTCGCTATACAAGAACTGATTTTAAAAAGGACACTTTCTTCCAGCCCGCTCCGCTAGCCGCGTGTCTGCGACGGGGTATGGGGTGGTGATGAATTTTTCGAGCCAATCCTAGGACTTACTAACTTACTGGTCAACCTCCCTAACTGCGCAATTTCTTACCTCGTGGTCTATTAAGCGACTACGCAATTAAGAGGACCCAAAATGGCGTCACAAAATAAAAGGAAAATTAATAATTATTACTCGGGGAAGGAAAATAATTAAGGGGTCAAAAGAAACGAATCTGGGAGGGACATTTATCTGAACGAACTGGGACCAAGGGTTCCAACACCCTTGGACCTGGTTATTTTCCTCCACAATGGAAACCAGTAAGTTTTTAATTTCTCTATGAATGTTAACTGGGCCAAAGGGCCAAAAAACATTGGCCCATGGACCTGGTTATGTTCCTCCATAATGGAAACCAGTAAGTTTTTAATTTCTCTATGAATGTTAACTGGGCCAAAGGGCTAAAAAACATTGGCCCTTGGACCTGGTTATGTTCCTCCACAATTGAAACCAGTTTTTAATTTCTTTATGAATGTTAACTGTTTACGGAAATTGTACATATATAGATGGAAGATGCCTAGTGTTCTCTCCCCGGCTTACTCCCTACCTTTTTTCGATTTGAGAATGCTAGTTGTCTAGAATTGTCAACCTTATGTGGCACACATTTATAACAAGGTTTTATTGAAGAAAAATACCGGACTACAACCCACACACTTGTTTTGGATGCCTGAAAAATATAATTAAGTCCACGTGACTATAAACAAACAGGCAAGAACGCTTGTCGAAGCAGATATTTATATACTGTATTTCACTATTAAAATCATAATAAGGGAAAACCCATCTTTAGTTAAAAAGTAACGAAAAACAGCCAAATTACATAAAAATTATGAAACTTTTTTAAACCATTAGGTTTTTAGAGGTTCGGGTCTAAAGCGATAACTCCAAGTAATTTCGTCCAACTCACGTGGAAACAAGAACGAGACCTCCTAATGTCTGAAAAAAAGTTATTCACAATTAGCTAGTACATTTAATGACGGACGCCTTTCGATTTTAACTCTTGAGTAATTTTGCCCAGCGCTAATGGAAATATGAATGAGACCTCCATATGCCTTAATGAAACCCCTAAAATATGGACCACTCTGAGTAGTTCTGCCCAACCCTCATAGAAGTACGGATCAAACCTATAAAATTATCCAACACAGGTAATCATGGATACATTTTGAATTTAGCTCTGAGTAACTATGCCCTATTCTTATAGAAGTATCAATTAAATGTTTGTGTGTAACTCTGTGTGAAGCTCTGAGTAACAATGCACTATTTTTTTAAAAGTGTGAAGTGAATGATCGTTTTTAACTCTTTGTGAATCTCTTATTATGAATTCACAAGTGTTATAAAGGTGTGAAGTAAATTATTGTTATTAACTCTTTGTGAAGCTCGTATTTTGTATGACGAATTCTTATAAAGGTGTCAAGTAAATTACCGTGTTTAAATCTTTATGAAGCTCTTAGTATCTATGCCCAATTTTTATAAAAGTGTGAATTAAATGTTTGTGCGTAACTATGTGTGAAGCTCTGAGTAAGTATGCCCTATTCTTATAGAAGTATCAATTAAATTTTCGTGTTTAACTCTGTGTGAAGATCTGAGTAACTCTGCCCAATTCTTATAGAAGTATGAATTAAATGTTCGTTTGTAACTATGTGTGAAGCTCTGAGTAACTATGCCCTATTCTTATAGATGTGTGAATTAAATGTTTGTGTGTAACTATTTTTGAAGCTCTGAGTAACTATGCCCTATTCTTATAAAAGTGTGAATTAAATGTCTGTGTTTAACTATGTTTGAAGCTCTGAGGAACTATGCCCAATTGTTATAAAAGTGTGAAGTAACTGTCTGTTTTTAACTATGTTTGAATCTCAGATTAAGTATGCCCAATTGTTATAAAAGTATCAAGTAAATTTTTTTTTTTAACTCTTTTTGAATCTCTGAGTAACTATTACCAATTCTTATAGAAGTATGAATTAAATGTTTGTGTGTAACTATGTGTGAAGCTCTTAGTAACTATGCCCTATTCTTATAGAAGTATGAATTAAATGTTTGTATGAGAGAAATTTTCATACTATCGATGTAAACCTTGAATAAACCACCTTAAATTTTATCATAGACTTTATGATATTTAACTCTGAGTTTTCTCTCCAACTCTTATAGAACTTCATTAAATAGTGTTATTTTGAGAGTGAAAGAAATTTGTTCAAGAAGCATGCCTATCTTTCAACAGAATAATTGGGGGAGGGCAAGGTATATACCATAATCTATCTGTATGTGGGGAGGTCACAACCCTTAAGATTTGTCACCTTTGACACTTTCTTTGGAATAAATTGGCAGTTTTTGCCTTTAAAGGCACAGGCAAGCGACTCAATCTGAATCTTCAAATTTACCTTCATTGACATTTATTTTTTCTTATAGAAAATTTCGAGTAGCTATTATTTCGTTCTCTATAATTTCCTTGAAAAAAAAACCTTTTGATATCCTTTAAGTTTGAGGCCTCCCTTCCTTGTTCCACAATTTATGTGTAAGTTTATGACTTATCAACTGATTATTCAATAATTGTGTAAATTGACAATCACACGTGAATTGCAATCTTTTTCTTTCGCGTTGTCAGATTCTTCGAGTTGAGCAGCGGAAAACCAGGAATATGGAATGGATTCTGACGTTCCTTGTCTCTAAGATTGGTTGGAAGCGCACTGTTTTTGGGAAATATGTAAACTTTTCTCTGATCTCCTATCCCCTAGGCTTGAAACTATGCACGAGGGAGGTGCCACAGTATTTTGATACGGAAGCCGCAAACCCCATTAATAGGCAACTCTGACTTCAACCTCTTAATTGCTTATTCAACTACAGGTGCTATAACTACAATATGGTCAAATGAACACTGAGGCCTATTTAGCAACTCTTCAAGATCAGACTCAAATTTGTAACTGAAGCAGGAGTTTTGATGAGAAGAACTCAGCTGTACAATAATTATACCGTCCAGCATCAGCTACATCACAAGGAGAAATGGATGGGGAGCAATCAGGCTTATGAAGCACCTTCCAGAGAAAACTTCTATCCAAACTAACCTGAAAATGAAATTTTCTGATGAAAATTCTGAAATGGGACGCCTCAGATGCCTTGCTAATTCTCAGAAATTTTGATGAAAATTCTGGAATGAGACGCCTCAGAAGCATTGGGGGAGGGTAGGGGTGGGGTTAAGTATAGCGGGTTGCATGCAAAATTTGTTAAATATGGTTATCTTGCATATTATGAAGAAAGAATGATTAACCTAACTGCTCTTCTTGGGTGTGTTGCTTCTGAGTTGTTTTCTGATGAAAATTCTGAAATGAGACGCCTCAGATGCCTTGCTAATTCTCAGAAATTTTGATGAAAATTCGTAAATGAGACGCCTCAGAAGCATTGGGGGAGGGGTGGGTTGGGGTTAAGTATAGCGGGTTATTATATATTTATATATATATTTCTGAAAATGAAATTTTCTGATGAAAATTTTGAAATGAGACGCCTCAGATGCCTTGCTAATTCTCAGAAATTCTGCAAACTTTCTTTTAGTATGTAAGCGAACATAATTAATGGCGCTACTACGAGGCTGGCCACATTGATTCCACAAGCTCAGCCAAAATTTTGAAGAAGCACAAGCTTTTAACGATTGTGTTGTTATCAGACCATTTTTGAACGAGTCATACAAAATCGTCTGTCAGGCAGTGCAGCCTTTTCGGCACACAGGAGAGCGTAACAAACTTTCATACAGTAAACATCTAAGAAGAGGCGCTTTTCAAAAATTGAAATAGCAGGCTTATTCATCAGTGACAGAAATTTCGAAGGAATTTTACCTAGAATATTTTCAGATACTTGAATGTAAATGTTAGTATTAATGCTTTTCGAATTCTTAAAAGTCACAGGCGAAAGAGTAAGCTGAAAGGGAGGAGATCAATGAGAAGTTGAAACCAGGAAGAGAGAAGTCGCAAGAGATAAATGATCGGAAAGCTGGTAATCAAATAGGAAATAAACAGGAATTTAGCGAATGCTTTGCTATAAAATGGTCAATATTTGAAGCTGAAAATGACGAATGACCATATGTAAAATCACAGTTTGTGTTTCAACTGCCGGATCATCCCCAAAAATCTCCGAAAGTAAAGTAGCACGAACTCAAGAATTTGAATCAATCATTTACAGATCGCAGTTAAAATCAACAAAGACAACACAAGGCAAAGACAGCGAACGAGCCCTGAGAAGGTATTCAGCTAACTTGTCACACGCTATTGCAAAAAATTGATTCGAATTATCATCCCCGTAACCAGAGGTAAATACATATTTATAACTGGAAAATATTGAATTCGAACTGCAAGAAAATATTCAGAAGCATCAAATAGACTTGACCTAAGATTAGCCGACACAAAAGTTACTATTGTCTACCTCGAGACTTTTTTCATTTTTGCTTTTACGGAATAATCAAACAGCTCGTGGTAACGAACTGTAAGTAAGGAGCGACATGGTTCAATAGTAACTGAGACTTGAAGAAACGGAATTTTGAAATCGACAGATTTATCAAAAGTACCGGCTTATTAGGCTGGTTCGAAATATATAAAATTCATTAAGTTTATTTTTACCCATCGAAGGCTACGAGCCTGAGACAATTTGTTTGATTTTCGAAAAAATCAGAGGAAACGCCCCTAAAATTCTAGGAATCTTAATGCAATATTTTTTCAGCCTATCAGAGAACCCTACTGTAGAGGATTCAAGATCTCATCTTCACAAATGTGAAACTTTAAATTTTTTGCCAAAATAAAGGTCACGGATGACGTGTTTATTTGTTTATTTTTTTTATTTTTTTTTGTTTTTTAGGGATGATTGTATCGACCCAGTGGTCCTATAATATCAGGAGTGGGCTTATTCGAACGGAAAACCAAAGTTCTAGGGTCCTTTTTAAGTGACCAAAAAGATTAGAGGACAGCTAGCCCCCCTCTCACACCCTTTTTCGCCAAAGTAGTTCGATAGTAATTTTGAGATAGCCATTTTGTTCAGCATTTTTCAAAAGCTCAATAACTATGCCTTTAGAGATAACACGACCTCCCACAGCTCCTGGGGAAAGGTCTTTACGTTATGAAATTGGCCCATTGTTTACGTATAGTATGTGTTATTGGTGAGTATGAATACATCTTTCGGGTGGGGGGGGTGAATTTTCTATATATATATATATATATATATATATATATATATATATATATATATATATATATATATATATATATATATATATATATATATATATATATATATATATATATATATATATATATATATATATATATATAAAATAAAATATATATCCATATATAAATATATATAAAATATATATAAGCTAACGCTTGTTCAGAAGTATTTACCCTCTTAAAATTAACACTTATAATAACATAATAAAGAGAAAGAAGAGAAAAAAAAGAGAAAAAGAAGAAAGAAAGAAAAAAAGAAGAAAAAATGAAAATCCTACACTTACTCAGCTCCTGGTCGCAATAACCAAAAATCAATACTTCACATACTCCAAAACTTCCCGCCGCCATCCCATAAATAATAAATAAACGAAAAAAAAAAATATATAGGAAAAACGGGTTCCGGGCAAACCTGAGAGTGACTCAACTATACCACCCTTTAAACAAATTCATACAAATTCATACCTATGGAGACAAAGGGTTTTAAGGTCCCGACGGAATTCACATAGATTCGCTGAACTTTTTAAAGAAACAGGCAAATTATTCCTGACAACTGGCCCCACATGACGTATTGAAAATAGCGATCTAGTACTAGTAACTTGAGGTGTCCGTATATCTCTAGCATGACGAGTAGGATAATTGTGTACATCATCACCAGAAATAAATAAATTTAAAAAACACTTGGGAACCAAATTAGAAAAATACTTAAACATAAAGAACCCATGGTAAAATTTCCCAAGACCTGACACAGGGATAATATTTAACTGTACATATTGGGATCTAACCGAGGTTCTCCGATTATCTCAGGACAACACTCGCAGTGCCATATTTTGTATCACACGTAACTGCTGCAAATGCACTGAAAATGTGCTAGATCATATACTCACGCAATATACTAAATACGGGTGAACTAACAAAAAATAAATCAATCTCAAAATAGATTCATGGAAAATATTTTTTAATTTTCTCATCATTCCAACATTTCTTGCAATCTTACTACTAATAAAAGAAACATGGTTTTTAAAACTAAGGCATTCATCCACAATAACACCAAGGTATCGTATAGTATTTGTACGCTTAATTACATAATTCTCCATTTGCAAATCCAGAACCCAAGGGTAAAAATTTGATGATCTACCATATATAATAAAACCTCATTTACTATGGTTTAACAAAAGCTTATTCACTCTCATCCACTTATCTATACCTAACATACCTCTTCTCATTATCTCTATTAAATCAGATTCAGTCTTTGCTGCGGCAGTAAAATGGGTATCATCTGCAAAACTAGGAATAATCACCCTACAATTAGAATGTGCACTATCTAACAAATCCAAAATAGAAAATCGTAAGTCGTTAATATAAACCAAGAATAAAAGCAGACCTAAAACAGAACCCTGTGGAACACCATATTCAACCATTCTTTCACCAGACCTCACATTAGAAATTTCAACGCACTGGGTCCTACCTCTCAAAAAAGTTTCAAATAACTTCAACGCATTTCCTCTAATTCCACAATTTTCTAGCTTCATAATTAAAATTTCATGGTCAATTGAATCGAACGCTTTAACAATATCTAAAAAAATAGACGCCACCTTAAACCCTTGGTCCAAAGCATCATGCACAAACGTCGTCAAAAATAAAACTGCCTGTTCGGTAGACATCCCCTTACGAAAACCAAACTGATTAGAATGGAAAAAGGAAATATTCTCCAAAAACTCAGATACCCTAGAATTAATAAGTTTTTCTACTAGCCTAGATATAACAGAAAGGAGGGATATTGGTCAATAATGATTCACATTTTTCCTATCACCCCCTTTAAATAAAGGTATTACTCTGGCACTTTTAAGACACTCTGGATATATACCACATTTAAAACTAGCATTAACCAGGTACAAAATTTGTTGCGATATCACAGGAAAAATTGACTTAAAAACCTTTGTTGTAATAAAGTCTGACCCGGATGTACTGTTTCGCATACCTTTTACCACATCACACAATTCTTTTTCAGTAACCGGTCGCAAGTACATAGAAACGTCACTACTTTCAGGCAAAAACTGAGTAGATTTTACTATCACTTGCACCATCACTTGCAAGCTGCTGAACAGACGACGCTAACCGGCCCCCTACACTAGAAAAGTGCTCACACATACGTTAAGTAGTTTGGCGAATATTTTCACCATCAACAAGACTACTAACAATTTCAGGCTTATTCGGTTTAATAACAGAATTTATAACATTCCAAGTCTTTCTCGGGTTACCCCCCGCATTTTTAAAACCATCACTCAGGTAATCTAACTTAGCTTTACGAAGTATACTATTCAACTTATTACTATACGCTTTATAAATATTTACATCGCTAATAGGCCTACTATTACTTAATGCGGACTTTTTATACAATTCTAGCTGTCGCCTAGCTAGAGAAACTAGAATACTCTTCGTAACCCAAGGCTTCTTCGGCGAATCAAAATACTTACGTTTCTTCCTAACTTGACTACAAGCAACTACCGTATCCTTAATCATCGAATACCAAAGTGTAAATTTATCATTCACATCCATATCATTGCTATATAAAAAATCACAATTTTTTCCTCCAAGCTCATTTTTTAACTTCGGTACATTAATAACAGGAAAACAAGTTTTCGGTACTTCAGAACGCTCTGATCTTGGCCGGTTCAAAAGAGAAGGAATAGATACCAACAGACCGAAATGATCCGAAACGTCGTTTACAATAACACTCGCACTACTATATTCAGTATTTAAGCAAACGTTATCAATCAACGCAGCATAATCATGGCTCACTCTTGTACATATATTAATAAAAGACTGTAGTCCATAGCCTAGCATAGTGTTTAGAAACTCCCTAGCTCTAAGGTTACTATTCACAGTTCTTAAATCCAAGTTAAAATCATCACAAATAAAACAAGGTCTAGTAGAAATTGGTAACTTATCCAATTGCTCTTCTAAAAGTGAGCTAAACTCATCTATATTATACAAAGGGGGTCTATAAACGACAATCATAAAACACTTAAAATTAAGACACTGCAATTCTAACACCATACTTTCAAACACAATTTCTCGATTAAATCTTATATCATCTCTCACCTTGACCTCAAAATCATTACGCACGTAAATTGCTAAACCGACCTGTTGATGCATCTCTCTATTTTTGATATACAGCTTATAATTACCAATCTCTAACAGAGAAGAACTATGGTTCTTCAACCAAGTTTCGGTTAAAGCTAAAAAATGAGGGGTTGATTGCAGACATAACTCATTCAGAAACTGGTATGAACTTTCAATCCCTTGACAATTTAAATGAAAAATATTAAACTCATTTTGACAGCTAATAGAACTCAAATCACACAGAAACTTATAACGGGAATCAGGATTAACCTCATGAAACTCACCCACATCAAAACCTCTGTGAAGTACCCCTCCCCCCGACTTGTGTAATTTCATCGAATTACTCTCAAGAAAACCTAGCCGTTCCCTAACTAAACTTGACATTCAAAATAATTAATCCAAATGGATGGAAGGCAGAATTTTTGACTGCGAAAAAATAGTAACCTGACCATACCATGAGTGAAACGACCAAGAACCGAGAAAATCTAGACCTTATTGCTCACATATAATTCGGGAAAATTGGCATTCTGGAATATTCTTGCCAAAAAAAGATCTAAATTGATCAGAAGTTTGAGAAAATTCGTTAAGAGTCTATTAAATTCGGTCATAAATTCAAAAATTCGCTAATTCGTTAAGAGAATTATTGCAGCTTTGATTTTGGCTCACCGTACATGAATAATTAAAACGAAATTCGCATATTAATTTTCCTTTTTTCTGCTAATTGGCTTTCTCGAAATTTTGTTCTGACGTAACTCACGAATTAACTTACGTAACGAATTTCTATATTCGTGTGTTTTTATTACGTATATTAGGGAGTTCGCTCTCTGGTCAATACCTCGCTCTTTACGCTTAAGTTCGAATTTTGTTCGAATCACAAACCCCTGAATCACACAGGCCGGTTAATTGGAATAGATAGCTCTTTTGAAAGTACTAAAAAAAACTTTAGCGTAAAGAGCGAGGTATTGACTAGGGAGCGAACCCCCTCATATACGTAATAATTTCGGTTCGTTTTAAATTTAATGTTGCTTTTTACTTTCAGTTGAAAAAAACTTCTTTTTTTATTTAATCTTTGATCGTTTTTTAAATAATGCTGGGAAATTTGGCGCCCCCTTCATAGAAATGTCCCTTCCCCCAAGGAAATATCCTGCATGGAAAGATCTTCCCCCTTAACCCATACTTTGACCCCGAACCCCCACTAGAAAAAAATTCCTCCTGAAAACGCCTGTATACTTCCCAATAACCAATACTATGGTAAACAATGGGCAAAGTTATAACTTGCAGCCCTTCCCCCGGGAAATGTGGGGGATTCAGTCATCCTCAAAGACATATTAATTACATTTTCGTCTATGCTGAACAAAATGGTTATCTCAAAATTTTGATTGGGTGACTTCGGGAAAAAAATAGCGTGGAATGGGGCCAAGTTGCCCTCCAATTTTTCGGTCACTCTAAAAGGGCACTAGAGCATTTAATTTCCGTTTAAATGATTCCTCTCACAATATTTTAGGACTACTGTATCGGTACGATCACCCCTGGGAAAACAAAAAGAACAAATAAACATGCAACCGTGATCTTTCTTCTGGCAAAAAATACAAAATTCCACATTTTCGCAGATAGGAGCTTGAAACCACTATAGTAGGGTTCTCTGATACGCTGAATCTGATGGTGTGATTTTCATTAAAGTTCTATAACTGCTAAGGGTTGTTTCCTCCTTTTTTCGAAAATAATGCGAATTTTCTCAGGCGCGTAACTGTTGATGGGTAAGACTAAACTTGATAAAACTTATATATGTATGAAATCAGCATAAAAATCTGATTCTTCTGATGTATCTACTGGTATCAAAATTTCGTTTTTTAGAGTTTTGGTTACTATTGATCCGGGTCGCTCTTTACTTACAGTTCGTTACCACGAACTGTTTGAAAGTGGCATATACAAGTTAGTTTTTAGGCAAGAGTTTATTCTTTATTATTACATTTTCTTTAAAATGAACCATTGAACAACTCTCTACGATGTTTCAGTGCCAAGCTATCTGTGGAAAAGAAAAGAGAAAAAATTGCCGTATAGGCAGATTGCAGTAGTAGCTGCCTTTTTTCTGGATTTTCTAGCCAATATATTTCTTTTGCTGTTCAAGCCAAGGGATGGCAAGTTTCCCAAATAGGGGTTTCGGCAAAATCGGTTTTAATAGGACACTTTTTGTTTTGATCTGATCTGGGAGTTATGGGTTATTTGTATTTCTTAACATTGGACGTGATCGTCTCTTACTAGGTTGTTAGCTACCGCTGCAACCTGGATGTTTTAATATATTCTATATGGTCAAGTGGTTAGGATAGCTTGACCTCACCTAGTTGTCCTGAGTTCGATTCCTGGTATGGGAAGTTTTACCTATGATAATTTCTGCAGCAAGCAATGCAGCCATCGCAGCAAGCAAGGCAGCAAGCAATGAAGCCACAGCAGATACCGCACCAACATTCCAAGGCCCAGCATATTAACAATATTAGCACTGGCACACCAATTACCACACTTATTACCAAACCAGCAATGTAATATCCTCGATACTCAGAATAGCAGACATGGGATCGGTAGCAACTGACCGGATCAAACCTCGTCATATCTACTGAATTTGTTTGAATAGGTAACTCTGTCAACTTTAATCCTTCATTGTTTTTATGAAAGGCTCTTTCTTTTAACTCATTGAAATTTGATGTATTCCACGTATTATTGATATATAATCCAGAATATTTTGGTAGTATATATTCATCTTTTTCACTCGAGTCTTTGGTTTTGTCTCCATCATGATCGGACTGCCTAATCTGATTTTTATCCTCTATATCTTCATCTTTTTCACTCGAGTCTTTGGTTTTGTCTCCATCCTGATCAGACTTCCTACTCTGATTTTCATCCTCTACACATTCATCTTTTTCACTCGAGTCATTGGTTTTGTCTCCATCCTGATCGGACTTCCTAATCTGATTCTTATCCTCTACATCTTCATCTTTTTCACTTGAGTCTTTGGTTTCGTCTCCATCATGATCGGACTGCCTACTCTGATTTTTATCTTCAATATCTTCATCTTTTATATAAGAGTCATTGTTTTCATTTCGTTTTTGGTCAAATTGAGGGTGATTCATACCTGCAGCTGTCGTATCTGCATGATCGGACTGCTTCGTCAGATCTTTATCCTCCATACCCTCATCTTTTTTATTTGAGTCATTGTTTTCGTCTCCATCGCGATCGGATTGCCATGTCTGATTTTCACTCTCTAAATCCTTATCTATTTTATTTGAGTCATTATTTTCATCTCTATCTTGTTCTGACTGCTTTGCCGCTTTTGCCTCAAATTGAAGTTTATTTGTACCTGCAGACGTTGGATCAATTTTCACTGCAATGTTTCGATTAGTTATACCTGTAGCTGTTTCATCAGTTGCAATTGCAGTTGCTTGAATAGTTCTATTTGCAATAGGTCTCATTTCAGAATTTCTAAAGTATATAATATAAAAGAGTACGATGATTTTAGCACAATTCATTTAAGCTTAACCCTGCATATTTTTTTTATGGTATAACGAGTCAATTGAAGCAAAAGGAAAACAAATCTAATTTTAAAATTTTTAGGTATTTTGCTGATTCGAATTACAAAATTAAAATTGTTGCTCAGACACCATAAACATTTTTGCAGTTTGTAGTTATATAAAAAAAAAATATTTAAAATTTTCAGGAATTATTCTAGTTTCAGTTGAAAAATCAGATTTTATACTCCCCCCCCCCCCAAAAAAAAACAATATTACTGTATTTTACATAACTGTGTCTGCATGTTTCATATAATTGTAAAAGTTCTTTGTAAAAATAATGATTTTATACAGGCATTTTGTAGGAGTGCATTAAAATATAGGAATTTATTGGAAATAGGTGAGTCCGAACCCTGCTTTGGGCTAGAGTTCGTTCTTTATTATATTCATAAGCAAAAGTTGTAACTGTACTGATCCTTTATATTTATTTATTGTAATTTCTGTTCGTTTTGGGTTTCATTTATTTATCGATGCTGATTTGTGGTAGTTTCAAGCTTGGTAGATTATTTGATTTTATTTTTGTTCATTTTTTGTTTAATGGAGTTCTTTACTTTTTTTTGAAAAACTTATTTTGTGGAAAAAGTTTTTTTAATTAATTTCTGTTCGTTTTATATTGACATAGTCTTTTGAGGGAATAAGATAATAATAATTTAAATCTTCTCGTTTTTTAAGACTTTATAGTTTGGCCTGCTATTTGTATGCTGGAGAAAAATTTTCAGCAATTTTTAACAACACACACCCTTTTGAAAATCTGGACACAAATAATACTGTTTAATTTAGTTTCATACCTCCTTTAGTTAACCTGAACTGGAAAACTTGATAGCATTTGAAATAAATATCTGTTTACTTTCTTTGATAGCTAGGATACACTTACGCTATTTTGAATTGGTTAAATTTTAAGAGCAGAAGTAGCCCCGAAAGTTTGAACATAATACCCTCAGTCGTTCTTGGGATACTGCTGAGAAGCCTTATTGGGAATTAGCATTATCACAGTGCATTTTGATTTAATCTTAAGGCAACATTTAGTTTTTAAACATAATGGGCAAATGGGAGGGTGGGCGTGGGAGGGTAGGAGTGGAAGGGGGATTAGTTGCCCTCCAATCACTTTCGATTATTAAAAAGGGCATCAGCCCTTTCTATTTTCAATCGAATGAGCCCTTTTCGAATTTCCCACGACAACTCCTTCGATACGAAATGCCCTGGTCCAAACAACAACAACAACAAAAAAATAATACATTATACCCACATCGATCTTTAGTATAAAAATGTCAAGCCTTCCAATCAATTCCAATCGAAAGAGCCCTTTTGGAAACGACAACGCTTTCTATAAACATCTTATATGCCCCCAGGACATAAATTACAGCCCTTACCCTAAGCTCTGTTAGGGTGGTTGTCATCCTCTAAGACCAAATTTCCAGAACTTTCAACTACTTTAAACAAAATGGCTATCTTAAAATATTCATTGGATGTGTTTGGGGAAATGGTGGGCGTGAGAGGGGCGGTAGTCGCTCTCCAATCACTTTCGACTATTAAAAATGGTCCTAGCCCTTTCAATTTCCAATAATTTGAGCCCTTTTGAAGTTTCTACGACAAAACTGTCAATAAAAAACATACATGTCCCCAGGGCATAACTTACAACCCTTGCCCACAGTGCTGGGAGGGAGGTGTCATTCTCAAAGATCTAATTTCCAGAACTTTCTACTACGTTGAACAAAATGGCTATCTGAAAATTTCGGTTGGATGTGTTTGGAGGAATGGTGGGCGTGAGAGGGGCGTTAGCTACCCTCCCATCACTTTCGACTATTACAAAGGGCACTAGCCCTCTCAATTTCGAATTGAATGCGCCCCTTTTGAAGTTTTATGACAACTCTTTCTATAAAAAGCCTATATGCCCCCAGGGCAGAACTTATAACCTTTGCCCTGGGAGCACTGGGGGGGGGGAGGTATCATCCTTAAATACATAATTTCCAGAACTTTCAACTACATTGAAAAAATGGCTATCTCTAAACTTTGATTGAATGTTTTTGGGGAAGTAGTGGGCGTAAGAGGGGGTTAATTACTCTTCACTCATTTTCGACTATTAAAAAGGGTAATTTCTATTTCCAATTAAATGAGCCCTTTTTCTATAATGAGCGAAATTTCTATAACAACTTTCTATATAAATTTTATATGCCGCCAGTGCATAAATTACAACTATTGCACTGAGGGCTCTGAGGGGCTTATCATCCTAAAAGACCTAATTTCAAGAACTTTCAACTACGTTGAACAAAACGGATATCTCAAAATATTGATTGGATGTGTTTGGGAAAAAGTGGGCGTGAGAGGAGTGTTAGTCGCTCTTCAATCACTTTCAACTATTAAAAAAGGCACTAGTCCTTTCAATTTCCAATTGAATGAGCCCTTTTGAAGTTTCTACGCTTTCAGTAAAAACCTTATATGCTCCCAGGGCATAACTTACAACCTTTGCCCTGAGGGCTGTGGGGAGGGTTTGTCATCCTTAATGAAGGTACTAACCATTTTGGCTATCTAAAATATTGATATGTGTTTGGAGAAAAGATGGGCGTGAGAGGGGGGTTAGCAGCCTTCAAATCACTTTCGACTATAAAAAACGGCACTAGCCCTTTGAATTTCCAATCGACTGAGCCCTTTTTCAAGTTTCTACGACAAAGGTTTCAATAAAAACCTTATATGCACCCAGCGCATAACTTATAACCCTTGCCCTGAAGACTGTGGGGGGAGTGTGCTGCTTAAAGGTATAATTTCCTGAACTTTGAACTGCGTGGAACAAAATGGCTATCTTAAAATCTTTATTGGATGTGTTTGGGGAAATGGTGGGCGTGGAGGGGTGTTAGTTGCCTTCCAATCACTTTTGACTATTAAAAAGGGCACTAGCCCTTTGAATTTCCAATCCAATGAGCCTTTTTTGAAGTTTCTACGACAACGCCTTCTATAAAAAGCCTTATATGCCCCCAGGGGTAACTTAAAACCCTTGCCCTGAGGGTTTTGGGGGAGTGACCTCCTCAAAACATATCTTTTATCTTGAAACCAACTACTGTGAACAAAATGGCTATCTCAAAATTTTGTCTGGATGTGTTTGGGGGAATGAGGGGCTTGGGGGGGGGGGTAGTTGCCCTCCAATCACTTTCGACTATTAAAAAAGGTACTAGCCATTCCAATTTCCAATCGAATGAGCCCATTTTCGAAGTTTTTACGACAACTCCTTCGATACGGAGTGCCCAGCTGAAAAAAAAAACACATTTTACCCACATCGTTCTTTACTTAGGCAGCGCTAGCGCGCTGCCTATGATTTTAAAATAACTATCGTATTCCTCTTTTTTAGAAACCCGGACTACAAACAGAAAAAAGCATATGGCTTTTTCTTAGTTGGAATAGTAAGACACGATCCTCTGTATGGCACCATATCCCAGATAAGCAACATTTCAAAGGTTGCTTCTATTATTTTATTTTATTATTTTATTTATTATTTTATTTTTAGTCACTATGCGCTGTAGTTTTTTCTTTACTAGGTTTGTTGAAACTTACATAGGCTAGTCCCCATTTCTAATGATGAATCCATTATGTTTGTCTTATATTATTTTGTCGAAAGATAAGCACGTGTAAATATTGCATTTACTTATTACTTCATATATGGTCACTACCTACGATTATGACGTCATTCATCAAGATTGGCCTTAAGAATTCAGTTATTGTGGAAAAATTGATTATATTTAAAAAAAATAATTACAAATGGTAGTAGATCTAATAGTTTACTATAAAGTATTAAAAAAATGAAAAGATTTAAAGTATTATTTTCTATTTCCCTGAAAAGACTATGTCAATATAAAACGAACAGAAATTAATGAAAAAAAAAATTCCACAAAATAAGTTTTTCAAAGAAAAGTAAAGAACTTCATTAAACCAAAAATGAGCGAAAATCAAATCAAATAATCTACCAAACTTGAAACTACCACAAATCAGCATCGATAAATAAATGAAACCCAAAACGAACAGAAATTACAGTAAATAACCGAGTCAAACTCAAAACGAGCAGAAATTAACTTGAGTAGGGCTAAAAAACCCTTTGTCTTCCCAAGGCCCGAACATAATTTGCACTTTCTGAAAAAAATACAAATGAATATGCATTGTCAGTTTAATATACATATACTGATATTTAGTAATCAAAATGTTAATATTATTTGTTTATTAAAGTTATAAAAGTAAAAACATTTATATTTTTTCAGTAAAGTGCAAATTGTATTCTAGCCTTGGGAAAGCATAGGGGTTTTTAGCCCTACTCATGTTATTTCTGCTCGGTTGTAGTTTGACTCGGTTGTTTATTGGAATTTCTGTTCGTTTTGGGTTTCATTTATTTATCGATGCTGATTTGTGGTAGTTTCAAGCTTGGTAGATTATTTGATTTTATTTATGCTTATTTTTTGTTTAATGAAGTTCTTTACTTTTCTTTGAAAAATTTATTTTGTGGAAAAAGTTTTTTTATTAATCACCTTGAGAAGGTTACTGTTTAAAATATGTTGAAAAGCTACAAAGGGATTGATTTTTCTCGTACAACGATATATGACGTAATAAGTGAATGTAATATTTATACACGTTGATCTTTCAACAATTTTTTTTGTTCTCAGATCAGATTCGCTAAAGATATTATGTAAGCTGCAAAAAAAATTATGGCATCCTAGAAATAATTTAAATCTTTCATTTCAAACTAGAAATATACCTTAATATTTTAAATTAGTTTATTTTTTGTTAAGTTTTAACTAACCGACGCGGGATTTAATGTTTATTTCCACACAAAGAGCGTAGAGCGAGGTGTTGAGGAGGGGACAGCCCCTTTCATATACGGAATAATTTCTGTTCGTTTTAAGTTTTAATGTCGCTCCTTACTTTCAGTTAAAAAAACTTGTTTTTTTTTTAGTTTATTTCTGAATGTTTTTGAATTATTGCAGCTTTGATTTTGGCTCACTGTACATGAATAATTAAAACGAAATTCGTATATTAATTTTCCTTTTTTCTGCTAATTGGCTTTCTCGAAATTTTGTTCTGACGTAACTCACGAATTAACTTACGTAACGAATTTCTATATTCGTATGTTTTTATTACGTATATTAGGGATTTCCCCCCTAGTCAATACCTCGCTATTTACGCTAAAGTTCGAATTCTGTTCGAATCACAAACCCCTGAATCACAAAGGCCTGTTAATTAGAATAAATAGCTCTTTTGATAGTACTAAAAAAAACTTTAGCGTAAAGAGCGAGGTATTGATTAGGGAGTGAAAGTAGTATAGCTATAACAGTTACAAGCGGACAGTCCCCCCATACAGCTATAACAGTTTCAAGCGCACAGTCCCCCCATATAGCTATAACACTTTCAAGCGCACAGTCCCACCATATATCTATAATGATAAGTAGCGCACAG